>NW_027467782.1:19630168-19718034 GCF_004210375.1 Tachypleus tridentatus | reverse complement strand
TTCAAATGGTTCGTTTTCGTCTTTCGTTTCTTATTTCAACAAAAGCACTCACAGAGTGAAGTAAAGTTTTAGATCAGTAAAGCAACAACTAAACTGAACTTTCTAAAGCATTTCCTATATTTCATTCTAATGCGTCACTTTAAAATCTTATCCAAGTTTAGCATACTCCATAAATCAGTGCATGCATCAGTATATTATGCATATTCTATCGAAAGACATACAAAGAAATTAAAACAGATGGCGCCACACAAACGTCTGTAGGTGTGTTTCTCCCATCAAAGCCACATTGGGCGATCGAACTTCCCTTTTAATTCCGCAGACTTACTTCTGTCCCACCAGAGGACGCAAACTTCTGATCGGTAGTTATTGATAATTAACATACGGAATAAAAAAACATTTTGTGCTAAATGTGTATTAATAACGTTCAAAATCAAATTTCGATACACGTGATGGGCATCGTACAGAGATCCCATTGTGTAACTTTTCGCTTAACAACAAACACTCAAATCAATAAGTATCAGTCAGATTCAGGTAATTAAACAAATAAATATGTTCAAGTTATTTTAATTTTTCACAAATATTCATATGCATCACGAAAAAACCTTCCAAGGTTATGTGATTATAATATCGTTTTCATTTCTCTCCCGACAAAGAAAGGATTTCTTTTTCTAAAACATTTAAACAGAGTAAGCAATGTTTGCCCGGCATGGCCAAGTGTGTTAAGGCGTTCGACCCGTAAACCGAGGGTCGCGGATTTGAATCAAAGTCGCACCAAACATGCTCACCCTTTCAGCCGTGGGGGCGTTATAATGTAACAGTCAATCCCACTATTCGTTGGTAAAAGACTAGCCCAAGAGTTGGCGGTGGGTGGTGATGACTAGCTGCCTTTCCTCTAATCTTACACTGCAAAATTAGGGACGGCGAGCGCAGATAGCCCCCGCGTAGCTTTGCACGAAATTCAAAACGAACAAAAAAACGAACGTGAACAATGCTTTCCAGGTGAAGTATAGAAAATAGTACTTCTATAGCGTAAGGATACATTTCAAAGACAGTGACGGTCAAATCTCAATTATCGGACAGACAAGAGTGGCCCAGGAGTTAGCAGTGGGTGCTGTTGGTTAGCTAATTTCCCTTTAGTCTGTCAGTCCAATATAGAGAACGACTATATGAACCCTTATGTAGTGTTGCATAAACATTTTCAATAAATAAACAAGCAGATAAATTATGTGTTATCTACTGATAACTATGTGGCAAAAAAAAGAATGTAGTGCATGATTTTGATTTAAAACTTGTGAATTTAATACAGTTCTTTGGTTATTTTGTATTTAGTATTTCATAGCCACCAAAATTATACCTCTGCTTGGATTCTAAGTTCACGCACCACGTGGTATATTTCTAAATTTTTCACTGATTGAAGGTTTGGTGTTTCTTTGAGTAACATTAAAAGAGCATTTGGAATATCATTCCTTTAAAAAAAATCGTTAAGTTCAGTCAAGTGGTAATATAAAGAAAAAATTCAATGGTTGCAAACTGAAATCGAATTTTCGACCCGGATGACACCTTATTCGCGCGTGCGTTAAGCAACTGGGAAGAGCAGGTTTTAAATCAAATGGTGTAATAGATTGTTGCTTTTATAAAGCAGCCGAAAGTGTAGAGCGTGTTTATGGAAATCATATCTACGATATTATCCTCTTCAATTCTTAGTCTAGCACGCTAACCACCAGGCTGCGCGCAGTTTGACTAGATTGGAACTTTTCTATTTGGGGCAATATATAAAAGACATGCCCTAGTGTCAACGCTATGAACTAACTTCACTATAAAATCATTCTTAAAACCTAAACGTTAAATTTAAGTAAAGAGAACAAGGAAAATTCTTAATAATATAAATTATACAAATGTTTCTTCGAGTATTTTGTTAATAAGCACAACATGCAGCACACTATTTGTGCTGGTAGAATAATAATAATAATAATAATAATAAATTTATTAAGCAATAAATTAGACACAAAAAATCAAATATCAATATAAAACCATCAACAAAGAGTTAACTCGTCCTGTGATGGTTAAACACATAATAATGTAAAATCAAAACTTACAAAATCAATATAAAGTTCCCAGAATATTATAATCAGTATTTAAGATCCATTGTTTTAAGTATTTCTTTTGATTAACACGATTAATAGAAGATCTTATACTATAAGGAATAAAATTATGAATACGAGGTGCCAAATAAAGATATTGATGAAGTGTAACTGTTTTACGTGGTGTGGGTACATTAATTGGAAAAAAAGATTGAAGTCGTGTAAAATATGAAGTGACTTTAAAAGGCCTATTAAAAGAAACATGCAATGTAGATAAAGCTAAAAAATATAAATAAAGTTTATCATATGAAAGTGGGGAGTTAAATTTACTGAAATCGGTATCAAGCCTATGAGTAAAATAAGAGAGAAAACACTTTTTTGCAACTTGTGAATAGGAATTAAAAAAGTCTTATATGTGCCACCCCAAATTGAAATACAATATTGTAAGAAAGATTGAAAGAGAGCATAATATACACTTAACAAAATATGATAAGGAGCACAATGACTAAGTTCAAAAATTAGCATAGAACTATATTTTAATTTATTAACTAAAGAATTAATATGAAATTGCCAATTTAATTTTCGATCTAAAATAATTCCTAAATATTTAACAGAGGAAACTTGAGTCAATTTGGGACACTTACAATTAGGGTAAGTATAACAATCACTAGAATGATAAAAAATAGAAGGAAAAGCTGGAATGACACCATAAAGGTTAAACTGAAGAAGAAAAGATTTAGATATATTTAAGGATAAGTCATTATAGAAAAGCCAATTTTAATTTTATTAAGATCACTAGAAATAATGGCTTCATTAATTAGATTTGGCTTACTATAAACAACAGCAATATCATCGGCATAGGCTTGGATATCTCCAAAAAACTGTTGGTAAAGAATATCATTTATATAAATGAGAAATAATAAAGGGCCCAGAACAGAACCTTGTGGTACTCCAACATTAATTGTAAGCGGTAATAGCGGTAAGATTTTGTACTACAACGCTAAAATCCGGAATCCTAATCCCCAAAGTAGACGCAGCAGATAGTATTTCATCCAAAACGAAATTTCGTGCAAAGTGATTTAAAATAGACTATGTATAACATTAATTGTAATCACAAATATATATATATATATTCCTGATGTTCTAAAAACACGTAGATCAAAGAAAGTCCTACAATAGTGACAATAATAATACCACTATAATATATTATTGTGTTAACATGAATTTCTGGGTTATAGATTTCTCGTTTTAGTTGGTGCGACCTCCACGCCAAAGTATTTTTTATTGTATTGTTGATATGCATCTCACAAAAAAGGTCTTGGAGCCTAGTTGTAGTTAGGAGTGAATCATCACAATGGACAATATGCCAAGTGACCCCTTAGGGACTGAACTAGAATTGTTTGTGATATAATTTCTAAAGTTTAACTCAGAGGTGTGAAACTCGTTTTAGTATAATGTGTTTGACCCTCTGTAGGTTTGTTCATACGTGTCTTCAAATATCGAACAACGATTAAAAGCAGTTGAAATGTCAGAGAAATCGGGTTAAAATTGTTCCGTCAGAAAGGGAAACTGTTTGATATTAGAAACCTTAAACCATATTTTTGGTCAGAATCATAACTTCACAGGTACCTTATTTAAGTACCATAGATGTTCTTTCTATGATCACTGCGATGAATTGGCAGTAAGTGTCCGGACTTACAACGCTACATTCCAAAATTCGATTCCCCATGGAGCGAATAACATTTAGTTCTCAGTAGCTTTTCATGTTTTGAAATAAGAATTTTGACTCTCATATTTTCAAAAATACAGCAACAATATACAAGCAAAAATGTCCATAAGCACCATTATATAGAAACTATTTTAAACAATCGTGTTGTTGAGAATACAGATTTGGAACGAATTCCCTCAGCTGCAGGTAGGCGGCGCCAGTAAACACATCACGAAGCTCTTCTGTGGGGTAGGTGTATATATATCAGGCTTAGAAGGTACGAGAGAGACTGTCGAATAGACAAGAACTATGGACAAACGTTATCACAAGGGTAGGAAATCTGGTGTTCTGTGTCCACCACAACAGGTGATACACGAGTGAGGTTTATTATCAGGTTTATTAATCTCATGGTCTGGCCTGGCATAAATATTTAAAACAAATGATTTTCTTAATGTTAAGTAACTCCCCCTAGTGTCATATAATACGTCTGGGTATAATACCATACATGGGATTTTGTATTTTTAATTTTTTTTTCTCATTTTCTTCTACTTATTTGTTTCAACAAAACGTGAATTGAAGGACGTAGAAGTTTTGTTTGTTTATAAATTTTGCGCAAAGCTATTTGAGGGCTACCTGCGCTAGCCGTCCGTAATTCTGCAGTGTAAGAGTAGAGGGAAGGCAGCTAGCCATCACCATCCACCACCAACTCCTGGGTTACTCTTTTACCAACGAATAGCGGGATTGACTGTCACTTTATAACGCCCACACGGCTGTAAGGGTTAGTATATTTGGTGCGACGGGGATTCGAACCCGTGGTTTACGAGTCGAACGCCTTAACCCACCTGGCCATGCCGGACCTTATAGAGATTTTCTTTTCAACTAAAGTAAGTTGATATAAGCCAGTAAGTTTCGTTTGAAAACATTTAGTTAAGTATAATGGTGAAAGTGGAAGAAAGTTTATTATTCCTGTCATGAACTTGTACTTCGTGTTTTATAATTAATTTATGACTCCACTGTTATCATGCAATACACTCCAGTACATGTAAAATGATTCTTTGACATCAATTTGTTTGGAACAAAAATTCACAAGCGTTTTGGTTGCTTCTTGTGGCATAGTTTATCATACTAGACTTGTTCATTGAGGAAACCAGTCTTCCCAGTAGCTCGGTGGTATGTCTGCGGACTTACAATGCTTGAAAACAAGTTTAGATTCTAAATGTGGGCTAATAGCCTGGTTGAGAAAATATTTTATATAGAAGAGCGAACAACGTTTCGACCTTCTTTGGTCATCGTCAGGTTCACAAAGAAAGAGGTAACTGACCGAAAGCTGACCACATATTTCGAAGGGGTTGTGTAAATGAGTGTCGGAAGTGGAGGGCGGTGTTCGATGTTTGAAGGCCTGGCATGGCCAAGCGCGTAAGGCGTGCGACTCGTAATCCGAGGGTCGCGGGTTCGCGCCCGCGTTGCGCTAAACATGCTCGCTCTCCCAGCCGTGGGGGTGTATAATGTGACGGTCAATCCCACTATTCGTTGGTAAAAGAGTAGCCCAAGAGTTGGCGGTGGGTGGTGATGACTAGCTGCCTTCCCTCTAGTCTTACACTGCTAAATTAGGGACGGCTAGCACAGATAACCCTCGAGTAGCTTTGTGCGAAATTCCAAAAACAAAAAACAACGATGTTTGAATATAATTATATCTATATTAATATAGGTATAAAAGCGTTCCTTTACACTGACAAACACCACACCAACATTATTTATAAAATACAATTTGATAACTGCCACGACTTCTATATTGAGAAACAAGTAGAAAAATGGAAACCAGATTCAAAGAACATAAAAGTCACCTTCACACGTTTTCGAACACTGCAAGTCAAATAAACACAACATAACCATAGAAAACACTCAAATGTTAAATAAAGAAGCAAACAAACGGAAAATTAAAGAAACCTTACTTATACAACAACTTAAACCCAAAATAAACTTCAGCCGTGGGGGCGTTATAATGTGCGGTCAATCCCACTATTCGTTGGTAAAAGAGTAGCCCAAGAGTTGGCGGTGCATGGTGATGACTAGCTGCCTTCCCTCGAGTCTTACACTGCTAAATTACGGACGGCTAGCACAGACAGCCCGCGAGTAGATTTGTGAGAAATCCAAAACAAACAAACAATACAGTGGATGGTGGTTCAGAGTTATATTAGTTATTTTGCATAACTGGTTGGGCCCCTTCACTCTAGTATTACTTGTCTGCTACACTACTAATTAATTCCTTACCTTCATATTTGGGGCTGGAATGCCAATTTCAGGAGGTACGTTTATCTTACTTACCCCATATGGTGATATATTATTACTTTGATTTCTTCTTCTTTACTTTGGAGAGCAGTCATTTTCCCACAGTTGTTTGCTGGTAGTAAAGGGTGATATAGATGTGGGTCGTCATGGGCTCGAACACCCACATCTCGCTGTCCTAATTTCAACTGATTTTGATTATTTTATTGCTCTTGAATTTCTTCATGTGACACTGGAGAGTGGAGGTTAAAACTGACATTCAGTGCTTCCAACCACAATGTGGTTTCTACGTCATCTGACAGTGTTTCCAACTACAATGTAGTTTCTACGTCATCAGTCACCTTCAAAATCTAGACTACAGTTTATATATCACATTATAGCCTGTATCCTGGGGATCCTTTTAATTGGTGCAGCGTCTTTGATTTTTGTTCGGATTTATTTTTGTGTTTATTACAAATATATGTTATACAATATATTAATTACAGAAATGTAAGCTGATTTGTTATCGATAAGTGTTATACCTATGAAACGTTATAAATGCAAAACTATGCCATGAAAATTAAATGTAGAACTGTTTGTTTATTTTTGTTTAAAGTTAGCTACACAAATACACAATGGGCTATCTGTGGCTGCCCATCACGCTTACCTAAACTTATTTTCTAGCATTATAAGTCCACAGAAATATAGAAGTGAGAGCCATTGAGTCATTGTTTAAGTAACACATATTAACACATACCTGCATAAAAGATAGTGGAGTTTTACATAAGTAAAAAAAAAATAACGTATTTAAAAATGTAAAATATGCCATATATCTGAAGTCTTATTTTTTAATAGAGTAAAACTACATTTACTGAAATCATAGTGTGTTGTTGTTTTCAATCATAAGATACTTTTAAAGTGACTCTAAGAGCGAAAACTATAAATCTAGTGTTATAACATGAAAAGATCAATGTTGACACTTCGTCTTGTGGTGATGGCATCACTTCTAGCAGCTCGCCCTCTGACATTAGTGACATGATCATGTTATGCTGCCTGATAACATCCTCGTTTTGGAAAAACATGGGTTTTCATATTAAGTATTTGAAAAAAATTTGATATTAAATTTGGTTATTACTCCAAGTTGTATATTAATTAATTTAATTTTGCATATCACATACATATCCATCACCTAATTAATTTATTAATATTTAATTAAATAAAGTACTACTTAGATATTAATTGAGAATTTGCACTTAAACATATATTAATCACATTATTAATTAATCTCTAATCAATAAATCTCCCACAGTAACACCAACCTACCTCCTGGTATTGCCCATTGGCAGATAGTACATGTCCAGCAAGATCTGCTCACATCTCTGATGATTCCTGGGCAATGAACATAACTAGTGGATCTATCCGCTATCTTCTTTGCTCTTAGGTGTTCTTGCACAGTCAACTCGTGAATTTGTTCCATCAGTTGAGTCCTGTATTCTGTTGTTATGATTTGCTACACTTTCCCAGTATACTTTCTCTGTTTGATTTGGTACAACAATTCCTTCTAATATTCTGCTCCATAAGTGCTTTACCCCTTTGTCTTCTCCTCGATTTTTCCTTATTAATTGTCACAAAGATGGTGCAGTGAAAAGTGTTTCTTTTACGCTTCCTTCAATTCCTGCAAACCTACCTTCGTGATATCACCTTTTGACCTTTGTAAGATCTTCGTGTTATGTTTGCTCTTATTTTTTTGAGTTCTATTGGTGACTGCCAGTGCTTCTTCGTTTATATATATATATGTTTTTCATAGATATAGTCTTTGATAGGTCTGATATAGCACTCCCTTTTGTTTCTCTATTATGTTGGTACCATCTCCTTTGTCTTCTGTTAAATTTTCTCCCAGGTATTGTCCCAAAGTTTCTGCAATGGAGGGACTTTCTTTTATGATTCCTTCAGTTCCCACAAACCTGCATTCTGGATGTCCCCTTTTTGACACTTGTAAGGTCTTAGTGTCTTGCTTGCTCTTCTTTTCTTGACCACTAGTGGTGACCACCAATGGTTCATCAATCTTCTTTCGGTCTGGTATCTGAGATTCTACTAACTGGTATGTTTTAAACAATTTGGTCAAATATGGATGTTTTATACTGTTGTCTCCAGGTCTCCCACATAATATAGTGCATTTATCTTTATTTTCTTATGGGACACTTTCTCTTTGTCCCATCAATAAGTACACACACACACTCACATGTGCAGTTTGCCTCTCATTTGGTCATAATATAGTAAACTGGTTCTCACTACTGCAAACAATTTCTTGTAGGCACTTCACTCTTAAGTCCCCAACATATTCTTCACTCACTGGCATGTTGTGATTTGCTGGTACTTCTGAATATCTGTAACATGCTCCAATCACTATTGGCACTGTTGATCCATTTGTTAACTTAAGTTGATTGTTAATCGTGTACTGATTAACCATGGAAATGGAACTTCCTTCTCATGGTATATCTGGCATCTTCTCTTTCTTTTGGCAGCAGCATCTATGCTGACAGTCAAACTTTCTAGTTTCTTAACAACACCATCTATATAAGTTGCTAAAGCAGCTTTATACTGAGATTTCTGCTGTTGCTTGTTAGTAATGGACTTCCATTCCTTCGCAACGTTACATATTTTATTAATAATATTTTTTTATCCATTTGTCTGTTAACCCCATGTAACCTTTGGTAGACTCCTGTTTCTAGTCAACTACCAGTTTTTGTTTTAAATAATAATCTCTTCAAAATAAGACAAACGTATGTACAAAAATTATTTACACCATGAAATATCACAGTTGTATCCAAAACTCTAAATAATTAATCTTTATTTTCAAATATCCACTTGGGCTGATTCAATTACTTAAGAATATAATTGACAATATAAACTATTTTTCTCAGAGTACTATTACTAAATTATTCACTCAGTAAGTACCCCATGGGTTACAACAGTTATATCATAACTTTAAAAAATTGTCTACTTCTCATCAAAATCCTCAGAGAATGGTCCAATTAATATAGATCCCCCTTTTACAATACGAATTATTATATTTATTAAACTTTGAAACTAACTTTATCATATCGCTCGATATGGTTAATTATTCTCACACCAGCTAACTTCACGTTTTCTCTCATTGACTAATTTTCTGAGAAAAGAATAATTTTCTCAATCTAGCTCACAGTGGGTTGGTAGTCCATATATTTATAAATTGTTCATTGAGGCCTCAAAATTTCTGCAAACTACGCAGTGACGTTTGAGTGTAACAATACAAACTTGAGATAACATCAAAAATACAGTAACTTGGCGTAAATAATTGACTCACACAATGTACGACTCTTACCACGTTGGACCCGGATGGCTAAGCGTGTTAAGGCGTGCGACTAGTAATCTGAGGGTCGCGGGTTCGCATCTCCGTCGCGCCAAACATGTTCGCTCTTTCAGCCGTGGGGCGTTATAATGTGATGGTCAATTCCACTGTTCATTGGTAAAAGAGTAGCCCAAGAGTTGGCGGTGGGTGGTGATGGCTAGCTGCCTTCCCTCTCGTCTTACACTACTAAATTAGGGACGGCTAGCACAAAGCTACTCGAGGGCTATCAACGTGGTAAGTTTGTTTGTTTGCCACGTAATACAACCAAACTTAAGTAATCACTTTCAACACTCTTGCTATTTTTAATCATTAAATATTAACTCACCAAATAAAGTGAATAATAACTCTTAAAGTAAACAGTTTTGTATATCAAAAAATATTAATTACTAATTTGAAATCATTCTTTCCCCAACTTGTGTGTCTACAGTGAAGTTATAATTTATAAAGCTTCTGTAATAAATGATCATTTTCTTTGAAACAAACATAGATTTTTAAAGCGATAAAAAAGGCAATTTTTAAATACTTTATAACTTTTTATTTTCTATTTACATAGATTTTTTTTTATCGATGTGAAGTTTGTGAAAATTCGGGACAAGAAAATATAAATCGAGTTCCACTGCCTCTTATTAGTGAAGAAAATCGTCCGATCATCGAAGTTCTTCTGTTGTTGTCTTGCATCTGGCTTTCTAATTCAGTTAAACACTGGTCAAACAATTCTTGTGGATCTAAATATGTTTCAGGAGCTTACGTTTCTCAATTTGTCTATCTACTCTAATCCTCAGAACCCTCTGACTCTGATGATTTCCTTTCGTTAAACAAATCTCGCAGTTCTTTGAAGTAAAGAGGTCTCATTGATTTATGTTTCGTAAATTTGTTGTAACGTCTGCAATGTGAAGGTACCTTATTCCTTTCAGTTAACAGAGTTTCCGATATATATGAGATTATTGATTGATAATAATGAGGCTCTGTTGGTATAAAATATTTTGAATGTCATCCTTCAAGACTCGTGATAATGTTTGTTATTTTACTTGAGGCATTACTATTTTGAATGTCCTTCCTATGGGTAAAAACATTCGGCTTTGTTTCTTTCTAAAAATAACAAGAATCAGAATAGGTTGATGTTAGTTATCATTATATAGAATTACCTCCTGGAAATTAATACAATGAAACTACCGATAACTGGGCTATATAAATTTAGTGGATATCAATTCAAATACGTTTTCGAACTACACTTTTTATTGAAATATCCAAAAATTTGAAATAACTGATTGACTCTATAAATTGATTTCTAATACGTGAAAAGGAAAGGTAATGTTTATCTTATGCATATCGAAATATTTGCAACTTTACTTCGGGGAAAACTCTGTAGAAAGTATGATAGGTCTCCAGTACTAAACAGAACAAAATGTAAACAATTACTGACAAGCGTTATTAAAATTTGAGAATTTCAAAATAATCAAACTAAAAAAGAAATTGAAATAAGTAAACTTTGGTACTAACAACTATACTTGTGAGAATGATAAATTGCGTGATGTATATTTTAATTTAGTTGCTGCAATTATCGAGAATTTCACTCTACGTTGTTTTCGTTGGTTTTTATCAGAAAACTTCAAAACGGACTATCTGTGTCTGCTCACCAAAATTTTTTACCTATAAAACTAAAACCAAACACCGTTATACACTTAAAACTAAAACCAAACAACGTTTTACACTTAAAACTAAAACCAAACAACGTTTTACACTTAAAACTAAAACCAAACACCTTTTTACACGTAAAACTACAACCAAACAACTTTTTACCCTTAAAACTATAACAAACCAACGTTTTACACCAGAAACTAAAACCAAACAAAGTTTTACACTTAATACAAAATCCAAACAATTTTTACACTTAAAACTATAACAAAAAACTTTTTACACTTAAAACTGAAACCAAACAAAGTTTTTTAGATGCAAAAGAAACGATATATGCGAACGTTGTTCGCTCTTCTATGTAAAATATTTTCTCAACCCAAACGAGCCGTTTTTGCATATAAATTTCTCAACAAGTGGGTTTCTCGACATCACTGATTATTATTTAGTTTTGTGTCTAGTTTGCAGGTTGTAAGTACTAAAGTGGGGGAGAAACTGAGGTTTTACCACCAGACCTGGTGTGGTTGACAGAACCTAGTGTAGCTAGTAAGTAATTGTTTTTTCTCACTCATAATTAGCATTTGTATTCGGAAGTAAATCAGATAATACAAAATGATCGTAAACCTCTAGAAAACTGAGTAAGTATGAAAGGTTAACATGAGTGTTTGGTGGTTTAGAATAGGTGCCCAAAAACACCTTAACATTTCTGTAAATAAAGGATGCAAGATAAACTAACTTTCCATGAAATCCATAACTTATTTTGCCCTGCAGCACTAAAGAGTCATAAAAACTAAACAGGTGGTGAACAAACTATACAGTCTGTTTCATTTTCATAGCATCCATATCAGCTAGTACAATATTTCCCGTAGCGTGGGGCACTCCACCCTCATCTCAGGGAGGCATAAATGATCTGTGAAGGGGCACAATAATGCATAGTTAAGTGTTTATATATTTTTTTATTAATGAAAATAATAATTAATTACAACAATACATATAATGTTTTAATATGTATCTGTGAATTATATCTAATCACATAACTTTCCCTTATCTAAAAAAATGGTGGCACATGAAATCATGTTTCGTGCATAAAGAGTGATGACAAAAGTTTGGAAAATACTTTACTAGTACATCTATATCTATACATATTGGAAAATACTTGACCAGTACATCTGTATCTATACATATTGGAAAATACTTGACCAGTACATCTGTATCTATACATATTTTTGCAAAATCAAAAATGAGAGTGGCCAACATTAGTGAACTTACATTGTAAAAACCTTTGGTTCTACACACCTTATTAGGCCAAACTGAAATACAGATTGCTAGATTACCTCAAAGTTATATTTAACTATGTAATACCCAGGCACATCAAACCTGTGCAACCATTGTGTGGTTTGTTACATTGAATTGTTTAAAAAAGAAAGCCATTGGATGAAGTGGTTTGAAACTGCAGAATTTCTTTCTGCGAAGAAAATGTTTTGTGTATGTGATATTTATATGAACTTACAGCTTTGAAATGTGGAAAATATTTGTTGTGATACATTTTATTTTCTGTTTTTTGTCCTCTTACACTGTCTTAAAATTTTCCTATACTATTTCACAAAACTATATTGTTGTCCTTAATTTGAAAAATAATATACACAGCTTCACAGTTTTCTATCACTGGAATACAATAAAAATAACTCAAGTTTTAAACAAACCAATTTTTTGAAGATTTTAAACCTAAAAGTTTCATTTGATACATGTAATAATTTTAAATCCTGTTTATATTCACTGTTTTTTAAATATTTTTAGCAGTTTTCTTTACCAATTCAAGCAGTCACTTAATCTAATATGAACTAGTGCAAACAAGGCTTAACACAAAGGCCTAACAGCAATACAAAAATTCATTTTTTTCAACAAAACCTTTTTTCCATTTCATACTGTAACATAATACTCCAAATAAAGTTTCAGAGGATAGAGCAAGCTTTAAAAATAAATCAGTATTATATTATTAAAATGAAACATTGTATATTTCACATCAGTGTTGTTTTGTACAACTAAGCCTAAAGTTACATCTGAACTAGAGATTGTTGTAGCCTAGTTGAGTATCTTAACTTTAAAATTTGTTTTCTGTAAATTAGGTCTCGTGGCAGGTCTTAACCAAGCTATACATGATCGAAAAGTTGGAAAAGTTGTACCTCCATGGGTCGCTCATAAGAAAAGTAAAGAAGCGTACCAGTGGAAGGATATTGCATCTCGTACTGAAGTAGTGTACAACAAAATCATACAAGACCCTGTGCACAGTCTTGGTACTAAACTTAGCTGGTACATGCTCCTTCTTATAGAAACTGTTCTTCATATTTCTAGAGATTGCAGCTAAGACTTATCCAGCTTGAAAATATAATAAATAAACATGTCAAATACTTTTTATGAATTATACTGAACATTTTTCAGTACCTTTAGCATTATGCAATCACCTTCCTCTGTGCCTACACTATTGTTATTTGTACAAAGCAATGTGATACTATTTGAATAAAAATACCTTCCCATATTTATCATACTGAACATTACCACAGTACTGGTTATGGCTATTGGAAAACTACCAAGTAAATAAATTGTAAGTTTCATACTGTATTCGACTGTGCACAATTTTAGGTATTGGTTCCTTTAAAAGTAAAGTCCTAACACCTTCTGTTTTGTCACTAGTCAGTCATTATTGTTGAAGAGGTGTGAAATAAGTGATTCATCAGAGCACATTCTATTCATATTTTCTCATCTTATGATTGAATAAATAGAGAGTTACAAACAGCTCATGTACCAATTGAATAGTAAGTAATGACAAGCAGCTCATGTACCAGTTGAATAGTAAGTAATGACAAGCAGCTCATGTACCAGTTGAATAGTAAGTAATGACAAGCAGCTCACGTACCAGTTGAATAGTGAACAGTTACACAAACAGCTCATGTTCCAGTTGAATAGTAAACAGTTACACAAACAGCTCATGTTCCAGTTAAATAGTGAACAGTTACACAAACAGCTCATGTTCCAGTTAAATAGTAAACAGTTACAAACAACTCATGTACCAGTTGGATAGTAAACAGTTACAAACAACTCATGTACCAGGTGCATAGTAAACAGTTACAAGCAACTCATGTTCCAGTATAATAATAAAGGGGAATAAGAATCTCGTGTCTTGTTATTTGGATAGTTTCAAAAATTATTATGATACTGAAAAAGATGTATTTATTAGTTTACAATGTAGGTTAAATGTTGTTGTTTTTATAATTAATTTGATTTCAACTATTTTGTATCAAAACACACCAAGTAATGTATATTTCCACAAGTTAAGGATCGATTTTTACTAGTATTAGCCTATAAGGTTTTATATAATAGAAAAAAAGTGTTTCTATTTTATTGTTATCTGACGTTAAGTTTACGTTGGTATAAAAACTATTATTTCTTCCCTCTTCCACAGGTATCGACAAATTGGTGCAGTTGGAGGACTTTTTTTTGCTCTACTTCTTGTAGCGGAACATTTATTATTTTTGTTATCTCAGTGGTTTAAACCAGAAGAGGTAAATACCCTTATTGCTATGTTCATGTATCAGAACATCTGTTTGTTATTGTAGACTTTTTAGTCCATTAATGTTTGTTTTCTTTACTAATAAGACAGTAGCATATAGTGACTACAGTAACATATAGTGTGTAGAATTCAGAGAGAATATAAACATATACACACACATAAATACAGCATAAAACCATTTAAACAACAGAAATTATTATGTAAAGTATGCATGTATTAAGCAGACAGAGATATAATGTTAAAATATTGTGCAAAGAAATATTTCTATAAAAAAGCCCATATGATCTTGTTATACTTAAAAACATACACAACACACAGGAAAACGTGTTGCATTACTGCCATATTTTTTTTTATAAATTAGATGTCCATATTCTTATTCAACTGTGTTGGCATAGGAACAACTTGTTTTAAACCTAGTTTTCTTACTGCTTTTTCAAGTGGTACAGTACATTAAAATTTGATTCTTTTTAATGTTAACAGTATTGCTTACTATGCTATCAGCCAGTTTTAATCATGCTTCCATTTGTAATATTATTTAGTTAATGAATTACAGAGATGATATACACCTAATTTATAGTGTATATTCTGATATATTTGTTAATTGTTTATACTTTGTATGTAATAAAATTTGTTCTCTACATTAGTATGCATTTGTTTCAGTATGTTTCACAATTCAGTACAGATTGTTTTATTAATTTACACATGCCCAACTTTCCTGCCTTTGTTCTACCTTCACAACTTTTTTACATTATCTTTCTACCACCCATATCCTCTCTTAAGCTTTTCATCAAAACCTTGAGGGATTTTGGGGGATATCCTGTCCCTTCTTTATTGTATGTTGGCTTATTTCTTGTCTTTGGCTCTATCTCTGCATATGTAGTTTTTCTGTTGTTGGGTCCGTCTAGACTGTGATGCAACCTTAACTCATACATGTTTACCATCATCTTATCTTAGGTATTTACATATGGCCCACTTCTGTGGTAATACATACTGGACACAATCTCTGAGTCTTTTTGAATCATGAACTGCAGCAGTACAACAACAGTCTGTTATGTCTCAGTCAGAGCCAAGTACAGCACCTATAACAATTTCTCTTCCCACTTTTCCCAACACTTACTTGTTCCTTCTCCTTGAGGTCCTCATCTCATCGTATTCTTTGACAATGCACATCACATCATCTTGTGGATTCTAATCTGGTGAGAGCTTGGCTTACCAATTTTCTTCATTACTGGCATCCTTTCAACATGGAACATTAAAGTCTTCAAGTTTTATTGGAAGGATTCATAATCCCATTTTTTCCTTCCTCCAGTGTCTCCTATTCCCATTTTCTTTCCTCCATATTGGAATCTCATGGCCAGGCAGTGTCTGTTGGAGGTGGTTCAGAAACTATTATCTCAGCAGGACATTGAATCTATTATATATCTTTCACCTAGTTTTATTCAAGACTCTTTGTTGTTCTTAAGAAAACCAGGACTGGAAGCCTATCATCAATTCGTCTTTCCTCAATTACTTTGTTCAACTGTCCAATTTTACTGTTTCTTACCTGACAGTAGGCATTTTCTCTGGGCTTATGAATGACAGGTATTGATGTCACTAGTGTTTATCTCCACATCCCTATATCCCAATGGTCTCATCAGTATCTTCAGTTCGTCCATCACATGGTGTTTTGTTCCCTTCTCTTCAAGCTTGCCCCTTATGTTTTTTGTCAGGAGGTCAGAGCTTTTATTCACTATCTTCATGCTTTGGAGTTGTGATTGAGCCATTATATGGATTATTGGCTTCTTTTATCTCCTTCCAAACTGAAGTTTGCTAACCATACCCACCAGCTTCTTCTAGTGACTGCTCAGATGGACATTTTACCTGTAGACTTCAGGATAGTAGATAAAGTTAAGAGATTTATCAAGATTTTACCAACACAAGTACTTTATAAAGAAGTTAATGGATTTATCGTCAAGTTTATATCAACACAAGTACTTTATAAGGAAGTTAATGGATTTATCATCAAATTTATATCAACACAAGTACTTTATAAAGAAGTTAGTGGACTTATCATCAAATTTTTGTCAAATAAATTACTTTATTTCTCTTGTGTAGCTTTTTCTCCATGTCATGTCCACAAGAAAGGGACTTTGTTTATTGTTTTTATAATTTAGGTATTTCTGTATTGTTACGTTTAATGACAGGTCCTTTGCATTAAGAGATTAGAATCTAGATAACATAAGATTTTGATCTGTTTACAGGATATTGACAAAGCTGGAGATAGTACAAAGAAGTTCTAGTCTCATAGATCAGTACACAGTAAGAGATGACCTCTCTAGCAGATATTGTAAGTCAGCATTTGTTGTTATTTGGTACTCCTTGTGTTGTTCTGTTGTTAACTTGTACATACCACATTTGTTTTCTACAGATCTAAAAACATAACAGCAAGGAAACTTCACTGAACGTAAATAAGCTCTATTAATTTACATTCACAGTAGTCAAGTGCATGAAGTAACAGTACATTTCTGTAGATTTTCTAAGTGTCATATTCTTAAGATAAAACAATGCAACTTCTTTTGTTAATAAATACTGAACTCGTGAAAATCATTAAGATAATGAAAATGACATTCAAGATCATTTTGTCTTTTTTTTTTATAAAGTATTGAAACTTACATATTTATACTTAAGGTAACAGGCCTGCAACTTTCTGTCATTCTCTTCTGTCATCAATTTGTCTGTTTTGAATTTTGCACAAAGCTACTCAAGGATTACCTGTGCTAGCCTTATCTAATTTAGCAGTATAAGACTAGAGGGAAGGCAGCTAGTCATCATCACCCACTGCCAACTTTTGGGCTACTCTTTTACCAAAGAATAGTGGGATTGACAATAACTTTATAATGCTCCCATAGCTGGAACTATGGTGCAACTCGGATTCAAACCTGCGACCCTAAGGTTACAAGTCGAACGCCTTAACCCACCTGGCCATGTTGGGCCCTGTATTCAGTTAATAACACTAAAACTTACTGTTTGTCTGGGTGTTGAAACATTTCCTACAACCTTGTTTAATATACATTTTTAAAACTTTTTTCAATATGTTATTTGTGTAGTTTTAATTTAAGACAACAATCAGCGTGGTTGTTTTTAGGAAAAATTCCTTTCAAGTAAAACATGATGTATTTTTATATATTTAAAAACGGCTGGTATGAGTTGAGAAAATTTTTATGTAGAGGGGCAAACAACGTTTTGACCTTCTTCTGTCTCTGTCAGGTTCACAAAGAAAGAAAGAGGTAACTGACCGATAGCTGACCACATGTTTGAAGGGGGTTGTGTAATTGAGTGTAGGAATGTAGAGGGTGTGCTTGATGTTTGATTATATTTATTAATACAGTTTATGTATAAAGGTGTTCCTTTGTATTGGTATTCATGTTGTACTTTTATACAGTAATGTTAACCCTAAAAAGAATGGCAATATTTTTCATATATGCTTCCATGTTGTTGTTTTTTTTTAGTATGTACCATCAGTAATGATCACAGATATGATTATATTTTGCTACAAATATAATTGATATTTAAGCTTTCCAGTAAAGACACCTAAGTGATACACTTGTTATTGTCTTTGACTGTTTAATGAATGTTTGAGATAAAGATTTTACTTGAAGCCAGTCTCTCTCTTTGCTTCAACTTCAGTCAAGGTTAGAGAATTTAGAATTTTGCTCTAGAGTACATTTCCTGGTGAACCTCCTGTTATTCTGCCAGTTACTCAATAGAAAACTGGTAAAATACCACATTTCATCACATTCTCTAAGTTATTATTATTGACATTAGGTGGTGAATTACATGTTTTTTTTATTGTTGTTGTTTTTGTTTTGTTTTCTGTGGATAAGTAAAACTGTGTTTTTGGAAAAAACGACTGTACAACCTTATTCTGTAACCTTCTAGTTCCCAGACCTCTTTGAATCTAATAATTAGATGACTTGCCAATAATAAAATAGAAATACTTTGTGTACAGCTTTACATTCTTCCTCCTGTTAAATTCTTGACACAGATTTCTTTCAACTTACTATTGGAAGGTTCTTTGTGTATGTGTGTTTTCTATTAGCAAAGCCACATCGAGCTATCTGCTGAGCCAACCGAGAGGAATCGAAACCCTTATTTTAGCATTGTAAATCCTCTGTACCATTGGGAGGCAGGTTCTTTGTCTTCATTTTCTTGTAGAAGTTACTTTTGTCATGGAGAAAACAAAATTTTCGAGATGCATCATTCTCTTCAGGAGTAGTTGGGAGGTTATCGTAATATAACGGTAGATTTGAATTCTTTGAATTTTTTCCCTTGTACACTATTCTGTTGAATATTTTAAAAAATCAAAACATTTAATAAACTCTGTTTCCAGTTGCTTTTTGTTTAAAGAGAATGTGCTGTTTGATCGTGGTTTTTCCATTTTCAAAATACATGGTTCATCCACATAACTGACTTTTAATAATTCTCTCATCAGTATTTTCTTCCTTTCAAAAGATGTTTGAACTGGCTAAACATAGGTACACATTTCATTTCCTTGTATGAAACAGTGTTTTATTGTAAAAATTGTTTGCACTTGTTCTACCTTTTTTTATGAACCTTCTTGAAAGTAGTGTATAAGAATTGTCTACACGTTCACGCACTTGTTCCACCTTTTTTTGTGAACATTCTTGAAAGTAGTGTATAAGAATTGTCTACACATTCACGCACTTGTTCCACCTGTTTTTGCCAACCTTCTTGAAAGTAGTGTATAAGAATTGTCTACACGTTCACTCATTTGTTCCACCTTTTTTTGTGAACCTTCTTGAAAGTAGCATAAAAGAATTGTCTACACATTTGTTCCACTTTTTTTTGTGGCCTTTATAAATTTATCCTGGAAAGGAAAATTATGTTACTTTCCCATCACAACTCCAATTTCTTTTACACTAGCCACAGTTAACTTTTCTGATAGTAACACTAGTACCTGCTTACATAAATTAAGGAAAACATTTTAAGTCCTTTATTTGATCATTTGAATTATACAAGTGTAATAAGCCCTCATAAGATACAGTTAAAGTTTAACACTCTTTGTAATTACAAAACAAATAATCTCATAGATGCATTTTTGGTCAAAGAAGACTAAAATCTCATGGCAACAAATAACAGCAGCACTAAACTTAGCAGTAAGTGATACCCAAATACAAGACTGTTTTTCAAATACTGGTTTTAATAAAGTCAGTAGTCTTAATTAAGAATGAAATTTCAAATAATATGTAGTTGTTTAGTTATTAAGCATTATTTGGTAGCTACATAACATAATTTCTGGTTACAAGTAACATATTGGCTCAGAACATATTTTCAGCATAAGTAACAGTAATTTGTAACAAAATCTGATATTTCTGGGACCATTTTATCTGTTCAGCTTGGTAGCTTCATGGTTTATGTTTTTTTATTTAAAGTCTCAGTAATTTCATTATTCCTATCTTTGATGGGATTGTTTTGTTTTAGGGTAATGTGCTAGACTATGGATATAGAATTATTCAGTTACTTTGTCTTTCAATTTATTTAATTTTACAGGAACTTTGAAACAAGTGCATCACTTTGGAACATATTTCGAATTCTGACATAGTTAAAGAAGAGAACTGAAGTTTCATGGTGAAAATAAATAAAGTGAATCTGTTAATAATCTTTCAAACTGGTTAACAGACACAAGAAGACACCAAGATAGGAATGTACTTCAGGACTATCTGTACCTCTTTCAAGGGTGTTTAATTAGTTACCATAATCCAGAAGTGACAAAATATCTGAAGCATCTGTCTGACTTCATGTATGCATAAGGATGTATATTTAGTTTACTTTCTGCATGAGTATGTAATAACTTATACTACAAGTTACTAGTAATCTTTCTTCCTGAGTTTCAATCAAATGAAATCCATTACAATACCACAAGGTGTCTCCTGTTCTTTAAGCAGTGGGTGTGTTACAAAAGAAGCAGTCAATCCCTAAGCACAGGAGGTGGGAGAAGTAGTGGTTTGCTATCTTCTCTCTGATAAGTAGCTCAAAATTAAAGATTGTGGCAGATAGTTTCAGTAGCTTTTGCCATAAATACAAAATACTGTTAATGATTGTTTATCTTTGAGTAAAGGTTTGGTTTACACTTAAAGTAAGTGACTTATAAGCTGCTACTTTATACAAATTCCATAAAGACATTTTGTAAACATAAACAATTACCACTTCCCCACCTACATTTTCTACAATGTGTAGTCGTATTTGTTTTCTTCTGATAAGTTCAACTGCTGATGTCCTGTGCATGTCCAGTCATATCTAACAATGATGTCAGTGATGGTGTAAAGTTCAAAAATACAGAAATGTACATAAGTATCTGTACTAGCCTGACTCAGTTTTTTTTTTTCAATCACACAATAGATACATTTCACAACAGTTAAATATAGCTAAAGATCAAATTGTAGAGTCTTGAGTATCAATTTCAATTAGAGAATGTTTTGGTAAAACTGTACTTAAAGATTGGTTTAATGTTATACTTAATTGTTGCTTACTTCATGAATGAACCAGAATACTTGTTACTAATAACTATAACACAGGTTTGACATGGAGGTGTAATTGTAATGAATTTCCACAGCCAAGAAAATTGTATCTGTAAGACATAATGGGGTTGCTAATAACATTGTGCTAACAAGTATCAAAAGTCCAATGCTCACTGAAATTTTGAAACACTGTTCAGCATAAAATGCTTTAGTATTTGTTTAAGTTGCATAATTGATTATCTTGCATAGTATAACTGAAGTATTCTGCTTTCATACAATATTTGCATAACTTAAGTATCTTTCTTCATCATTGTACGTGTTACCGTTGTAACTATGGCTTCTTTAGGGTATTTGTTATGACACCGCTAAATGAACAGTTAACAACTTTGATTTCATTAGGGTATTTGATATGAAGCCACTACATTAACAGTTGACAACTTTGATTTCAGTAAGGTATTTGTTGTGACATCTCTGAGCGAGATTAACAGTGGCTACCGTATTATGTTGGTTGGCTGTTTATGTAAATTTCTGTTTGTTAAACGGTGTGTTACCTGTGGATTATCGATTAATGTATATGTTTGAGAGACTGTCATGTATTATGTTTATTCAAACATATAACAATAGAAAATCAGAAAAACCAACTTCAGTCATTATCTCTTTCACTGCAAAGTCCGACTGCAGTCGATCCTACGACTTTGTGACATTTGCGACACTCGTCAAATTTTTATATTGTCTTTTTTATTCATCAGGTAGGAGCACTTTAGGGCAAATGCATAGCTTCCACTTAATAAGCCTTAGATGTTTATCTTGGAATATTTACTTATTCATGAATCTGATCACGTGATTAGTATTGTTTCCGGGATGCAGAAAAAGGGAAGAATGTTGTCAACAAAGTTTCCAAGATGGCTTCGTGTAGGTGTTCATCATTCACTGCAGCTCAAGTTTTGTAAATAACTCAGCAAGATTCAGACTCAAGGAGTGACTGCTTTGAGTACGAAAGCTCAGAAGAAGACTCGGAAAACAATGGTGAAGAAAGTAAATTAAGCAAAGCAAATTGAAAGTAACCAAGATAGTAGAGACAGTTAAAACCACGAGGGGCGTTGTTCCACTACAAGGGGAAGGTCGGTGAAATCACAGGGAAGGGCCCGAGGAAACAGTTCAGGAATTCCACCCCAAGTACAGTCCCAATCTCTGCCTGAACCCTAACCATCGACCATTTCAGAACAGGATCTCAGTGGGAAACACTGGAAGAAATGGAAATGTTTGAACAAGATTGATTACCCAACTATGTATGTTCCAAACAAACTAGGAAAATGTGATGTTTATATGCTCATTTGTAATGAAGATATAATTTTTTTTTATGTAACGCACTCCTATTTACAGTACTAACACGCAAAAACAATGTGACAACCAGCATGAGATAATAATAATACGTTGACAGCAAGAGAGTTAACCAACAAGGTTCCAAGCTCAGGATCTTACATACAACCTCTTTAGTGACTGTAACAAATTATACAGTTCTAATATTCTTGGAGAGTTATTCCTATGAAACTGGTATGAGGACATACCAATGAACACCAATTACAGAAAAAATAAAATCTAGTGATATTAAAAGTTTACATAACTAAGTGTGTGGACCTAGACATTAAGTTATTTCACACTCTTCTTTATAAGGAATTACTAAATAAACTTTTATTTTTGAATGAACGTAAATAACACAATCATTTACTTTTCTCTTACAAACAACATTAATTTGGCAAAAATATTATTGTTTTGGAATCTCAATTATTGGCGAAAGAGACAAAGCGTTAGTTTAATTATCCGAGCAGTATGTGTAAAAGTTTTCTTTTGAATATCGCGCAAAGCTACACGAGGCTATCTGTGCTAGCCGTCCCTAATTTAACAGTGTAAGACTACAGGGAAGGCAGCCAGTCATCACCACCCACTGCCAACTCTTGGGCTACTCTTTTACCAACGAATATGGGATTGACCGTCACATTATAATGCCCCAAGGATGAAAGGGCGAGCATGTTTTGTGCAACGGTGATTCGAATCCGCGACCCTCAGATTATGAGTCATGTATAAAGGAAATTAAAAACATTTTGCAACAAATTAATGCTAATGGTATTTCACTATCGTAAACTCAGATGTATGAAGTGTAATTAACTTTATAAAAGTAAGTTGTAAGTCACAGCAGTAAGCATACGAACCTTTAAAGGTAAAATCCGGAATTTGATTCCTCAAGGTGGACTGTGTAACTAAAATATCACTCATACTTATTGTAATCTTTGAAATATAAACCTTGATCAAACATTTTTTACCGTTCTAATATCGAATAAAAGAAACTATTAAGAAGCACCATATTCTGTTTACTTTTGTTAGAAAGAGAACATACTTTCTTTTGACCAGCGGTAAGTCTTGGAGCTCACACCGCTAAAAACCGGTGGTGGGCACGGCACAGACAGCCCATTATGCAGCTTTGTGCTTAAAAAAGAAACATACAAATAAATTTTATCTTGGTCTTTATCAGTACAAAATGTAGATAAACAGATATTTTATATGTAAACCCTAATACAATTTACACATTTTGGAGAAGACGAGAAAATTTCACCGTACGCTTTGTTCTAATTCACCATAATTTATATGTTTTGGATGCGTTTGTTTGTAGGTAAGTAGAAAGTTTGCAATAGACTATTTTTGCTGTACGCACAACGGTTAACAAAATTCGGTTTTTAATTTCACAGACGTATTGTTGAACTATAAAGAGTCCTGGCCTGGCTCGGTGGTTAAGACGCTCGACCCATAATCTGAGGATCGTGGGTTCGAATCTCCGTCACACCAAATATGCTCGCCCTTTCAGCATCGGGGGCGAAAAATGTGACGGTCAATCTCACTATTCGTTGGTAAAAGAGTAGCCCAAGAGTTGGCGGTGGGTGGTGATGACTAGCTGCCTTCCCTTTAGTCTTGCACTGCTAAATTAGGGACGGCTAGCGCAGATAGCCCTCGTGTAGCTTTGCGCGAAATTAAAAAAAAAAAAAGAAGGAAAAACTATCAGGTCATCCCATAAGTAATTTTCAAAAATATAATACAGAAAGTGTATTGTCATTTTTGTCTTTGCAAAAGACTTTAATGACTGAAATATGTAGTATAGAGTATGAGAAGCACATTAGGCATATAATGCTTTATGAATTTAAGAAAGACAACCGTGCAGCAGAAACTACACGAAACATTCAAGGTGTTTATGATGCGAAATCTCTCAATGAAAGAAAATGTCGAAGGTGTTTCAGAAGTTCAGATCAGGTGACTGCAGTTTATGTGATGCGCCACGATCAGGTCATCCTATATAGTTTAACGATGACTTGTTGCTGGCTGCACTTGATGAAGACTGTGCTGTAACTGTTGAAGAACTAGCACAAAAGCTAATTTCAAACCATTCAACAGTTCACCGTCATCTACAGCAGCTTGAAAACGTTTCAAAACTTGGCAAATGGGGCACCCATGATTTGACAGAAGCCAACCTTAGAGCAAGAGTGGACATTTGCACTCTCGTAAATGTAACTCACCTTTTTTGGACAGGTTAGTGACTGGAGAAGAAAAATTGATATTTTATAAAAATGTTAAGTGCCGCAGACAATGGCTACGTGCAGGTGAACTGGCTAAAGCACAGCCCAAAATGGACCACCACCCTAGGAAAGTCTTGTTAATCTTTCGGTTGGATATTGTTGGTGTTATCCACTTTGAATTGCTGCTATTAATGTAACGATTACATCAGACTACTATTGTCAACAGTTAGAGCGCTCAAAGTTTGCACTGAAAGAAAAGAGGCCTGCTTTGATCAGTTGTAAAGATGTTGTGTAACACCAGGATAATGCACGGCCCCATACCCCACATCTGCATAGATTAAAGAGCTAGACTGGAGAAACTTCCACAACTTCCTTATTCTCCAGACCTTTTCCCATCTGATTATCATCTATTCCGAAGTTTGCAGAACTATCTTGATGGAAAAGAGCTTGGAACACATGAAATTGTCAAAACTACCTTCTCTACATTCTTTTCCTCCTAACCCTAATAATTTTATAGAAGTGGCATTCAGAAGCTTGTGAATCGTTGGCAGGAAGTAATTAATAATAAAGAAACATACATTATTGATTAAGTGACATTAAAAGTGTTTGAAATCCTTTCTCTTTTTCTGAACCTAAAATCGGACATTACTTGATAATGTGTGGCTTGATATTAAAGTATGTTTTCAATAAGAAAATATATATTTCAATTCTTCAACAGTTACCATTAGAATGTGAAACACTGATATGAAGAAAAATAAAAATGCAGCGACCTATTGGCTAAATAACATATTCTTAAGTTTTATGTTACTATTATCAACAAAAGGAAAATTATGGCTCTATAAATTCAACACTTTTGGGTTAACTCAAATAATCACAAACAAACCTTTTGCACGTGTTTATCCAGAGATGGCGCTTACCGCCAATATCGGTTATATAATGAATCTTGAGCTATGCGAGTGACTGAGTTTCACTGAGCATTACACGGATAGTGTAGCACTGCTAACGATAAAACGTAGTCACCATGACAAAATACAAAGTTTTTGTTACTAGGCCTGACATATCGCAGGAAGTGAACGACATGTTGAGGAAGGTATGTGATGTTGAATTTTATAAAGAACCCAAAACAATACCACGTGAGGCGCTTATTAAGGGTATTCAGGGAAAGGATATTATTTACTGTTCAACAACAGATATAATCGACAGTGAAGTACTTGATGCAGCTGGACAGCAACTGAAAGTAATCGCGACCAATTCTGTCGGGTACGACCATATTGATATTAATGAATGCAGGAAACGCGACATCCTAGTAAGTAATACACCAGGGATACCAACTGATAGCGTTGCCGAATTAACAGTTGCTCTTATGCTGATAACTGGGAGACGACTGTTTGAAGCTTCAAACGCTATAAAAAATGGAGAGTGGGTATATATGTGGGACCCTTAATGGATGTGTGGTGTAGGACTTAAAAATGCCACTGTGGGCATGGGAAAAATCGGTTAGGCTGTTGCCGAAAGAATTTTATCATTTAAGGTCAATAAAGTTGTATACCATGATATACACAAACCTGTTGATGCTGTAGAAAGTATGGGAGCCCGCTATGTAGAATTTGAAGATCTTCTGAGGGAGTCGGACTTCGTTCTTTGTACGTGCAATCTGACAGACAAAACAACAGAACTGTTTACTGCTAAGCAGTTTAACCTGATGAAATCTACTGCTATATTTATCAACACGAGCAGAGGAAAAGTCGTCCAACATGATGATTTATACGATGCCTTAAAACATGGAAAGATCCGTGCTGCTGGTTTGGATGTCATGGTTCCTGAACCGATACCAAAAGATCACAGACTCACCACTCTACCAAACTTGGTCCTTCTACCCCACATAGGAACTGCAGAAGTAACAGTTAGACAAAATATGGCTAAACTCGCAGCAAGAAACGGCTTGTCGTATTGCGATTGGAAAGGTTTGATAACACCGATCCCAGAGTTAAAAGATGTTCAACACAAGGTGGATAAAAAAAACTAGACTCACTCCAAATAGTTACGTCAAGTTTGTATAAGAATGTAAGACGGTTTCTGTATTATTATTTTAATAGCAAAAATACTGCCTCTCTGAATAAGAGTTGAATGTAATGATGTTGTTTTTTTTTCTAAGTAGTTCGCTATATGATGATTGTGTGTCTTTTACGCCCAGAACTAAATAAAATCATACTATAATTTTAATTTAGGTAGCGTAATTTAATTTGTTTTACAGGGAAAAATTAATAAATTAACAAAAATACTATTAGGAGTGACGGAAAATACTATTAAAGGACGTAATGCTATTTTGACATTTTCGATGGTAACTATCAACTTCTTTCATTAATAAAGCGGAGAGTAATTTAGCGAAATACAGTCAAATATTTTAACAGGCTCCTCATGAACCAATGGGGAACATTTTTGTTGAAAAATTATCTAATCCGACTTTTCTTAATTTTAACTGAAATTTTTATTGGCTTAAAATAAGGCATTTCCCGCACTCTTTTGATGTTGGGGGTGCGAAAAGTGATTTCATAAGTTGATTGAAATCTGTAGGTGCATCAATAGCAGCCCGGCATGGGCAGATTTTTAGGGTGCTCGACTCATAATCTGAGGATGGTGGGTTCAATATCCGTTACACCAAACATGCTTGCCCTTTCAGCCGTGGGAGCGTTATGTGATGATGAATTCTTTGGTAAAAGAGCAGCCCAAGAGTTGGCGGTGGGTGGTGTTACGTAACTAGCTCCCTTTCCTATACTCTTACTCTGCTAAATTAGGGACGTCCAATGTAAATAGCCCTCGAGTAGCTTTGCGCGAAATTCCAAAAACAATCAAGCATCATGGACTTAATGACCAAGCACAATAAGCGTGGAAGTCTCCAAATCACAGGAATGGTTTAGGCCCACCTTGATAGACACTTTGCAACAGGTCGAGCACAAAATTATGTCTGTAGCTTCTTTCAAATTGTTCCAGTTTGCTCATTCTTTTCTTGGATATCTTCATGCTTCGACCTTCTCTGCCGAATCACAGGTGAAATCGTTCTACCTAAACTGAAAGATAAGCATTAAAAGGTGATAGCGGGAAAATAAAAAGTTGTCCGTTGTTTAATTAATGATTCTTAGAATGTGGCTTTATCGATATGTACTGAATTTACTCTGAACGGTTTGATCTCAGTACTAACTAGTATGGAAACTTGAGAACGTTATATTTCACTTCGAATTTTATCAATTAGCAAGTGAAAACTTGTTTCGAAATTCCATCAAAAAGATACGTCCAAAACCACCCTCTGTAGGAGTTACTGGATTGAAGTGACTTTTGCGATTCAACAAATTATAAAGACACCCCTTGTCTCCTGGGAGACGTGTAAATAACAGAAGAATATATCGAACTTCACTTTAAGCATGTTAACACGTTGGCTTCCAAGCCTATTTTACCGATACTTTCCAGGGTCCCATTAGTCATTTTACAATTGCTTTTTTAGGAAGAGTGTATGTGTAGCCGTTGTGTCCAAGCCAATAAGTGGTCTTTTAAAAAAGAAAGCAGAGCACGACTAATCGGTGGGTCGAGTGAGAGTCAATGTGTAAAAATTATCTTGGAATATTATCTATAAAAATATAGTTTCTGGGATTTCGTCAAAAGGCACTGATATATAACTGAAATTCAATTATTTATAAATTCTCCTTTGGTTATTAATCTTTGCTTGTAGTTCAGTCCTGAATTTGTTGATGTATGTTGTATATAAACCAGGCTTTTTTTTGCTTTCAGATGGTTAGCTAAAGTCAAACTGTTTTGTCTGTCTCTAGCCATATAACATATAGGATGTAATCACACACACACACACACACACACACATATACATACACCTAGTGGCACATGAAAAACGTGTTTTTTCGTAGCGAATTGATATTGACACTGGAGGTGATCAGCTCACATGTATCCTACTTGGCATTGTGTATAATGTAAGACTTTTTTGTTGTTTTAATAACAGTTATCTAATGGTGTCTCAGAAGAGAAACCAAACTACTTTCAATTAGCATTTGATGAAGATAATGCGAAGTTACAATAATGAATTTATTCTTACGTTTTTAATATTTGGGTGAAAGTAATCTATGCTTATTTGCAGAAATTCATTGCTAATTCATCGATAACAAATACTTTGGCTAATTAACCTTTCTAACGAACAAACGCAGTAATTCTCATTTACTTGCATTGTACTAAAACATTTATTAACTCAATAATTCACTGATTCCGAAAGTTGTATTGTGTGTTTAGTTCTACACACGCCCCATCTCGAGGAAGAGATGTCTACAGACTAAGAACACTAGAAATAGACTTTCGATACCTGTGGTGGGCTGACCCCAGATGGCCCATTGTGCAGCTTTATGTTTATATACAAGCAAAGAAATTTCTATATACTATAGGAAGCACCCAGATTTTACCTTTCATTAAATTTTCTTTTTTGTTTCATCGTGATAAGTTTGTTTTGGAATTTTGCACAAAGCTACTCGAGGGCTATCTGTGCTCGCCGTCCCTAATTTAGCAGTGTAAGACTAGAGGGAAGGCAGCTAGTCATCACCACCCACCGCCAACTCTTGGGCTACTCTTTTACCAACGATTAGGGGGATTGATTGTCACATTATACGCCCCCACGGCTGGGAGAGCGAGCATGTTTAGCGCGACGCGGGCGCGAACCCGCGACCCTCGGATTACGAGTCGCACGCCTTACGCGCTTGTCCATGCCAGGCTCATCATGATACGCTTCCTACGACAAACAAAAATCTAAATTAATATATTAAAAACTAGGTGGAGAACCTGTCGCCTTGACGAAAATTATGTAAATTATTCTAGTTTACGAATAACAATTTAGCAACTTACATAATACGCCGAAAAATTATCAATTTGATTTATTTTTGCCAGTTTAATTAGCTAAAACAGACATAAAAACTACCGAAAAAATGTCTTTCATTGTAATAACATTGACGAATATGAATCTTGTGGTTGTCACAAAACCCAACTCGCAATGTGCGGGTCATGGGTCCGAATCTTTCTTACTGAACCCGCTCACTCTTTCAGCCGTGGGAGTGTTATAATATAATGGTTAACCCCACTATTCGTTCGTAAAGAGTAGTCCAAGAGTTAGCGGCGGGAGGTGTTGACAAGCTGCTTTCTCCCTAGTTCATTATTGCTAAATTAAGATCGGTTAATCCAAATAGCTCTTGTGTAGCTTGGCGCGAAATTCAGAACAAACCAACATAAACTGAATATAAATCCAAGGGAGCGAGGAAGCGCTGTTGTAGAGCCATGTAAAAAATCCGAACGATACCATAGAATATTTCCTCTACTTTAACTTTTGAGTGGAAGGAGCTTCTATTAGCGAAAGTCAGTTCCTCAGCTTCGATGGTGGGTGATAAAGTGCCTCCTTAGCCTTTAGTCAATAGTTTAATATTAAGGACATAGTCATACAATCCCAGTAGCACTGCCGTAAATACAAAAGTAAATTCGGTTTATAATATAGTACTTGATTCCAAAATAACTGTCTCTAATGTAATATATTAAGCGGCAGACATTTTATACCAACACAGTTTATATTACCTCGAATAAATATGTAACGAGCAGGGGCGTAGATCCTGGGGGGATGGGGATACACCCACTTCATTTTACCTGGAAATATGGTAGATACAATAATCCCCCCTACACTTTAGTCTGTTGAATTGTTTTATTGCATCACAGGCCTACAAATTGTGTGTTTGTTCTTGTGATTCTCGTGTTCTTACCAGTCGAATTGCATAATTAGGCCTAGATGTAGGCTTTTTTCAGTAGCCGAAATGTACATCATTAATATAGGCGTGCTTCTAAGCTTTTCGATCTAAGCGATAGTTCGTTTCAGTTAGAAGACTTAACTATACATGCATGTATCGTGGCAACAAGATTAGTCTGTGTTTGCATGTTTACAGCTTTCAGGTTCACGTAATCAGAGATTACCAATTTGGAAATTGCACAGTCCACATAAGTGGTTGCAAAAATCTTCCCCCCTCCCCCATTGGGTGTAAAAAATCTACGCCCTTGGTAACGAGGTCACAAAAATTATCTTTAGGCTAATAGCTCAAGTCTTGAAACGATATCCCAGAACAATTCTCATTCTACTGTCCTTCAATAATAATAACCGTTATATCAGACTTAATCAAAACCTTGAGAAAGAGTTCAGTTAATGTCAAGGAAATATTTGAAAAGTCGACACACACGGTTCACTACTTTTCATCAAGTTTCATATTAAATCTCACGTGATATAAAAGTACGTGCTACGTTACCTCAAAAACTAGAAAGTTATTTCACAACAAAAACATACTTTATAAAAGTACTAATCAGTCATATTTGTTTACCTACTTTAATGTGAATGTCACAATACTGCATACAGCAAGGAAAAGAAATCTCTTAGCACCTCAGTTTGTTTTCCCTTAGCCCGTTTAAACTTAACACTTATGTTTTTTTTATGTGCTTTCCTTGACATGGTTACATACGTACTCACACTTATAATTAATCACTGTTGCATCAGGCCTTTTTTTTAACTATGTTCTTTATTTATTTGTACTACCATTAGGAAGTAGATTTATGTTGAAATACAAAACAATATTTGTGACCCAGGTTTACAACTTTGTAGAATGAATGGTAAACAGAAATGAAAAAGGAAAAAAAATAAACTATTTTGTTGTCATTAAATGAACTTTACTTGGCCTTCTTTTCCCAAATAAGTTTTACAAAATATTTTCAATGAAAAACACTTCAAAACGTTTGTGTGAAACGTAAAATTATTTTGGTACTTGGTAAGATTATTTGGGAATGAAGCTTATAAGATTGCACTTAAATTGAAAACTCTTATGACATTCTTCATAAATATTCATTAGTATGTGTGTGTTCTTATAGCAAAGCTACATTGGGCTATCTGCTGAGCCCACCGAAGGGAATCGAACCTCTGATTTTATCGTTGTAAATCCGTAGACTTACCGCTGAAATAGCCGGGGGGGGCTATTCACTAGTAATATCCAGAGGATGTATCAAAGAAACAATAAAAATATATAAAATTAAAAAATCCAAGTTGTGATGATTGAACAGATATCTTTTTGCCGTTGGGTAAAGTTGAGAAGAATGAATAGCTAACAGACGTACGCAGGCTCTATCATCAGTGGAAACACCCAATAATTAATGCATGGAATGAAGCAAACTTTATAAAAGGATCACATCAGGAACAGAAATTTCTGAATATGGGGTTAAAAGTGATAAAAATCTGAGCACTTTCAAAAGATGGACTCGTTTTTTCAGGATCCACCTTTCGAAAGCACTCAGGTTACAGGACTTTTTGAACACGTGTTTTTCTGACATTTATAAACATGTCATGAAGTATTTACATGAGGTATGAAACACACGTCAGCAAACATTGGAAATGGTCTAACTGCTCACAACCATTAAGAATACAACTATATATTAATTGATTACACAAAAAAAGTAAGTACATGAATGTGCCAAAGGATATCGCTGGAGACATTGATGCTATATTCGTTTTATGAAACAAATTGAAACTGATCTATATATTGATTATATTGCTATGCTCGGTAATTAATCACTCACCCCTTCTAAGAGTAAATTTGACACTGTTTATTATCTATGTTTATGAAGTTATACGCTTCGTCGTCTCAAGGGATTGGTTAGTTGTAGGTTTATACCATAAAGACAAAAGGATAACGTTGAAACCACAATGTTTTGGAATGTTGGAAATAGAAATACTATTTGTGTGTTATAGATAAAAATACAACAGAAAAGATGTTCCTTTATTTCAAACAACAGTCAGACTACGGAAGAATCTGAAGACACTGATACCATAGGGTAGCGGATTTAAGGTTGGTGACCCAGGAAATGATAATTTTTGTGGGCCTTACATCCCATGTAATTTTACATATAATAAATTTATTAATGAGCCCCCATTAAAACCATGGGCCCTGGGACTAAGTCCCCTCTAGCCCCAACCTAAATACGTCATTGATAGCATGCATACTTAAGAAAAAAAAAGTGTAGATACACGGGTGTTCTAAGTAATGATAACCAAAGCTGGGATCATTTATGGTGTGCGAACATAATGGATTTCATATTTTTTGTCTTTCAGAGAATCTCCAACACATTTCTCAAGTACACACAGTCTCTTACTTAAGTTGGCCAATGGACTCGTGGTGGGGAAAACAAAGTTTAATAATAAAGATGACAATTAACAAAACATAAAATATTTTTATTTAGTTTTAAGAATTTTGGAACATACTTACTCCATCATCTGGAAGAAAATTGGAAAAATAATATATGTTGACTAATGATACAGTATTGTCAAACACTAATTTACTGACATGGTAGACAGAAAGAAAATAGATTATGCTAATATGATATTCTATTAATAAAACCGTACGTTTCTCACCAGAAGGTAGGGGTTAAAAAGACTAAAGAACTTGTATTTGCAAATACACTCCAGCAACATGAATTAAAATACCTTAATAAATGTTTAATTTATAATAATTTAGCATTCCTGAAAGTAAAATTACAGTAAACCCAATCAACCAATACACGTTCTGATGTAACTTAAGAAAGATTAGATCATGATTGAAGTTTAACTAAAGGAGTGCAATTAAACTTTCAGCGAGTTCTCGAAAAGTGTCAATTAACTTTTAAATCAAGTATAGCAAAATTGGGGCCTTTTTTAAAGTCCTTTTTGAATATCATAATCCACTAGCTGCATTTTGGCTCCGTGATATACACACATACGGTGCTAAAGTGGGAAATTAAAAGACGTGAAATATTTAGCACTTTATCAAATAGTTTTAAGTCTAAGAAGCTGTATACGGCGTTAAGAGCAGAGCACTCTTTTGTTACGAGTAAACTTTCTTTAATACGAAGTTCAAGGTCTGAAGATTCCGTGATATTGATAAAGAAATTGCGTGACCCAAGGTTTCGACATATGAACAAATAGGTGAGTGTCTGGGTTAAATAGTGGACGGCCATTTCATTACAATACTCCTCACAAACTAGTTTTTTAAGTGGTGTTTTGTCTTGACAATGTATGAAACTTTACAGTCCCTAATATAATGAAGAATTTGCAACTTTCTAAAAATACTGAAGTTTTACAGATAACAAAATTGTAGAGTTAGCAGTTTTAAATATGAAAAATTATAGTTATTGGAACTAACTCTCATTTTTCTAAATTACCGTTAGAACTACGAATGTTTGTTTGTTTTTGAATTTCGCACAAAGCTACTCGAGGGCTATCTGTGCTAGCCGTCCCTAATTTAGCAGTGTAGGACTAGAGGGAAAGCAGCTAGTCATCATCACCCACCGCCAACTCTTGGGCTACTTTTTTACCAACGAATAGTGGGATTGGCCATGCCGAATCAATGAATTTGGAATTAAAGACGAAGTGCGTAACTTTTACTTAAAATCAGCACTTAAATACATTTCAAATATTGAGGCCAAAAAAGTCAAATAACTAAAACATTACCCACCATGCTTCACTAACATTGCGTTTTAAGTGGCAGTTTTCAAGTCGCAAAACTGAACACAGTAAAACAGAAACATATCTTTATGTACAAGAACTCTTCTGAAACTAACATGATTACATCAGTAAAATGATCTTCTTCATATGAACATGATCCCAGAAAATGATCTGGTGGGTGGGTCATATGTTGGGAACCAAATCCCTGGTTTAATGAAAAAAAAATCATTCTTCACATTTTCTCTAACTAAATCATGCAAACAGTATTATTTTGTATCATAGTAGGTCAGTGTGATAAATAAATGAAACCTTTATTAAAGTGAAAGGAGATCATATTTTTATGATAAATAAAATACCTTGTTAAAGGACCAAATAGAGCAAGACTAAGTCCAAGAAAGGAATATGATAAGTTGAGAATATTTCTGTGATGTAGCTTTCTGTGTCCAAAGGTCAGTATTCATGTAAAATGATGACGTAAAAATTATATAAATAGTTAATTAAGCAATGAATACTCTCTTATCCACTAAGTGACATGAATTATTTTAACTAGGTGAAGCTCTGATATTAGCGGTTGCTGGATATTTGGTTTTAGTTTACTTATGGCTCAGTTACAGTTCTTGACTAAAGAATCTAGTATAAAGTTATTAAGCATGTATGTTGCTTTTTTTCTTTTTCTGGAGCTAATGACAGTTTATAAAAATTGTGCAGTCAGTGCTGCATTTTTTTAAAACCTAAATTAAAATTTTCATTGTGTGCATTAATTATGGCATAATGACCAAAATAAAAATATATGTTGTGCAATATGATAATCAGTAAATATAATTAGAAAAATATTATTTAGTTTCTTGTCTAGTTTGCAGGTTGTAAGTACTAAAGTGGGGGGAGTACCTTAGGTTTTGCCACCAGACCTGGTGTTGTTGACAGAACCTAGTGTAGCTGGTACGTAATTGTTTTTTCTCACTCATAATTAGCTTTTGTATTCAGAAGTAAATCAGATAATACAAAAGGGTCGTAAACCGCTAAAAAACTGAGTAAGTATGAAAGGTTAACATGAGTATTTCGTGGTTTAGAATAGGTGCCCAAAAACACCTTAACATTTCTGTAAATAAAGGATGCAAGATAAACTAACTTACCATGAAATCCATTACTTGTTTTGCCCTGCAGCACTAAAGAGTCATTAAAACTAACCCTGTGGTGAACAGACTATACTGTCTGTTTCATTCTCATAGCATCCATATCAGCTAGTACAACATTTCCCGTAGCATGGGGCACTCCACCCTCATCTCAGGGAGGCATAAATTATCTGTGATGGGGCACAATAATGCATAGTTAAGTGTTTAGATATTTTTTTATTAATGAAAATAATAATTAATTACTACAATACATATAATGTTTTAATATGTATCTGTGAATTATATCTAATCACATAACTTTCCCTTATCTAAAAAAAATGGTGGCACATGAAATCATGTTTCGTGCATAAAGAGGGATGACAAAAGTTTGGAAAATACTTTACTAGTACATCTGTATCTATACATATTGGAAAATACCTGACTAGTACATCTGTATCTATACAAAGTCCTTTGTATAAATCCTTTGGCTCTACACACCTTATTAGGCCAAACTGAAATACAGATTGCTAGATTACCTCAAAGTTGTATTTAACTATGTAATACCCAGGTACATCAAATCTGTGCAACCATTGTGTGATTTTTTACATTGAATTGTTTAAAAAAGAAAGCCATTGGATGAAGTGGTTTGAAACTTCAGAATTTCTTTCCACAGGTAGCATCTGCAAAGAAGATGTTTTGTGTATGTGATATTTATATGAACTTACAGCTTTGAAATGTGGAAAATATTTGTTGTGATACATTTTATTTTCTGTTTTTTGTCCTCTTACACTGTCTTAAAATTTTCCTATACTATTTTACAAAACTATATTGTTGTCCTTAATTTGAAAAATAATATACACAGCTTCACAGTTTTCTGTCACTGGAATACAATAAAAATAACTCAAGTTTTAAAAAAACCAATTTTTTGAAGATTTTTAAACCTAAAGGTTTCATTTGATACATGTAATAATTTTAAATCCTGTTTATATTCACTGTTTTTTAAATATTTTTTTAGCAATTTTCTTTACCAATTCAAGCAGTCACTTATGCTAATATGAACTAGTGGAAACAAGGCTTAATACGAAGGCCTAACAGCAATACAAAAATTCATTTTTTTCAACAAAAACATTTTATCCTTTCGTACTGTAACATAATACTCCAAATAAAGTATGAGAGGATAGAGCAAGCTGTAAAAAGAAATCAGTTTTATATTATTAAAATGAAACATTGTATATTTCACATCAGTGTTGTTTTGTATGACTAAGCCTAAAGTTACATCTGAACTAAATATTGTTGTAGCCTAGTTGAGTTTCTTAAATTTAAAATTTGTTTTCTGTAAATTAGGTCTCGTGGGAGGTCTTAACCAAGCTATATATGATCGAAAAGTTGTACCTCCATGGGTCGCTCATCAGAAAAGTAAAGAAGCATACCAGTGGAAGGATATTGCATCTTGCACTGAAGTAGTGTACAACAAAATCATACAAGACCCTGTGCACAGTCTTGGTACTAAACTTAGCTGGTATGTGCTCCTTCTAATAGAAACAGTTCTTCGTATTTGTAGAGAGTGCAGCTAAGACTTGTCCAGCTTGAAAATATAATAAATAAACATGTCAAATACATTTTATGAATTATACTGAACATTTTTCAGTACCTTTAGCATTATGCAATCACCTTCCTCTGTGCTTACACTTGTTATTTGCACAAAGCAATGTGATACTATTTGAATAAAAATACCTTCCCATATTTATCATACTGAACATTACTACAGTATTGGTTATGGCTATTGGAAAACTACCAAGTAAATAAATTGTAAGTTTTATAATGTATTCCACTGTGCACAATTGTAGGGATTGGTTCCTTTAAAAGTCCTAACACTTTCTGTTTTGTCACTAGTCAGTCATTATTGTTGAAGAGGTGTGAAATAAGTGATTCATCAGAGCACATTCTATTCATATTTTCTCATCTTATGATTTAATAAATAGAGATTTCATGTACCAGTTGAATAGTAAGTAATGACAAGCAGCTCATGCACCACATGAATAGTAAGTAATGACAAGCAGCTCATGTACCAGTTGAATAGTAAACAGTTACCCAAACAGCTCATGTACCAGTTGAATAGTAAACAGTTACCCAAACAGCTCATGTACCAGTTGAATAGTAAACAGTTACAAGCAGCTCATGTACCAGTTGAATAGTAAACAGTTACAAGCAATGTACCAGTTGAATAGTAAACAGTTACATCATGTTCCAGTTGAATAGTAAACAGTTACAAGCAACTCATGTTCCAGTATAATAATAAAGGGGAATAAGAATCTCGTGTCTTGTTATTTGGATAGTTTCCAAAATTATTATGATACTGAAAAAGATATTGTTGGTTAGAATGGTATGAAATGTATTTATTAGTTTACTATGTAGGTTAAATGTTGTTGTTTTAATAATTAAGTTGATTTCAACAATTTTGTATCAAAACACACCAAGTAATGTATATTTACACAAGTTAAGGACCAATTTTTACTGGTATTAGCCTATAAGGTTTTATATCATAGAAAAAAAGTGATTCTATTTTATTGTTATCTGACGTTAAGTTTACGTTGGTATAAAAACTATTATTTCTTCCCTCTTCCACAGGTATCTACAAATTGGGGCAGTTGGAGAACTTTTTTTTGCTCTACTTCCTGCAGCAGAACATTTATTGTTTTTGTTATCTCAGTGGTTTAAACCAGAAGAGGTAAACACCCTTATTGCTAGTGTGTAGAATTCATAGATAATATAAATATATATATACACACACACATAAATACAGCATAAAACCATTTAAACAACAGAAATTATTATGTAAAGTATGCATGTATTAAGCAGAGAGATATAATGTTAAAATATTGTGCAAAGAAATATTTCTATAAAAAGCCCATATGATCTTGTTATACTTAGAAAACATACACAACACACAGGAAAACATGTTGCATTAATGCCATATTTTTTTTTATAAATTAGATGTCCATTTTCTTATTCAACTGTGTTGTCATAGGAACAACTTGTTTTAAACCTAGTTTTCTTACTGCTTTTTTAAGTGGTACAGTACATCAAAATTGATTCTTTTTAATGTTAACAGTATTGCTTACTATGCTATCAGCCAGTTTTTAATTATGCTTCCATTTGTAATATTATTTAGTTAATGAATTACAGAGATGATATACACCTAATTTATAGAGGTGTGATAAACATACAGCATTAGTAGTGGTGTGAAGAAAAAATGGATGTTCTAAATGGGCTGTATGGAGGGTGGATAAAAAAAGGTGTTGCTGGACAGTGTTTTTTTGTGGATTGAATATTACTGTACCGTAAAATCCGTTTACTGAAAAAGATACCCTGTAATCACCATGGTGAAGGTGAGTTCTGAGTGAAATTATTTGCATTATAACTATGTAATCAAAAGCAAACGCTTCTAAGTCCAGATCCAAATGTGAGATCGGGTGACAGAATTTAAGTTAATACTGGTGAACCTTGTTTGTAGTTAACATTATTTCAAATATAATTCATTTCTGCAAGTGAAATGCAGGGGACAAATAAGTGGTAGGTAAACTGCACAAACACACATGAATTGGCAAAGGACGTAAGAATGGAATCACGTAGTGTTTATTCTGATATATTTGTCAATTGTTTGTACTTTGTATGTAATAAAATTTGTTCTTTACGTTAGTATGCACTTGTTTCATTATGTTTCACAATTCAGTACAGATTGTTTTATTAACTTATGTAAAAATGCTAAAATGCATTCAAATCATGTTGATTAGTAAAAGTATGGTTCCTTAGGCTGCTCAAACCAAGAAAACCTTTTGATTTTGAGGAGGAAAATCTTGAGAATCAAACTATTTCACTCTTGGCCACTTTGCAGTGCTCTTGCACAGGGCATGCACATATGAATCTGGGTTTACAATATGTACGTGTTTGAATTACTCTCAAGTTAGGAGTGGCACACATAAAAAACGTGAAGGAATCTTCACCTTGCCAAGTTGACCATCCTTCAAAAGCCATTATTCTCACCAACTCAAACATAGTATACTGTACCTTGTGGAGAGTGAGATTGAAACAAATATATACGAGTCACTAAAAAGAGAGTATTCATATAGGAGCCTAAACTAATTTTTCCCACTGTGCTGTTCCCCCCCATCATATTACAGAATAGCCTACTCAAACAAGATTCACTCATTTCCTACATTTTAAATGTTCTAATCAATAATATATTAATGGTATTAACACTAGCTGATTCCAATAACATACTTCCCTCTTCTCGCAAAATTAACTATTCTCATCCAGTGCTGCCATCTATATACAGTTTTTTTTCTTTACACATGCCCAACTTTCCTTCCTTTGTTCTACATTCACAACTTTTTTACATTATTTCTCTACCACCCATCTCCTCACTTAAGCTTTTCATCAAAACCCTTAGGGATTTTGGGGGATATCCTTTCCTTCTTTATTCTATGTTGGCTCATTTGTCGTCTTCGGCTCTGGCTCTGCATACGTGGTTTCTCTGTTGTTGGGACCTTCTAGACTGTGATGCACCCTTAACTCATACATGTTTACCATCATCTTATCTTAGGTGTTTACATATGGCCCACTTCTATGGTAATACATATTGGACACAATCTCTGAGTCTTTTTGAATCATGAACTTCAGCAGCACAACAACAGTCTGTTATATCTCAGTTAAAGCCCAGTACAGCACCTATTACCATTTCTTCTCCCTCTTTTTCCCAACACTTACTTGTTCCTTCTTTTTGAGGTCCTCATCTCATCGCATTCTTTGACAATGCACATCACATCACCTGGTGGATTCTAATCTGGTGAGAGCTTGGCTTATCAATTTTCTTCATTACTGGCATCCTTTCAACATGGAACATTAAGGTCTTCAAGTTTTATTGGAGGGATTCATAATCCCATTTTTTTCCTTCCTCCAGTGTCTCCTATACCCATTTTCTTTCCTCCATATTGGAATCCCATGACCAGCCAGTGTCTGTTGGAGGTGGTTCAGAAACTATTATCTCAGCAGGACATTGAATCTGTTATATATCTTTCACCTAGTTTTATTCAAGACTCTTTGTTGTTCTTAAGAAAACCAGGACTGGAAGCCTATCATCAATTCGTCTTTCCTCAATTATTTTGTTCAACTCTCCCATTTTACTGTTTCTTACCTGACAGTGGGCATTTTCTCTGGGCTTATGAATGACAGGTATTGATGTCACTAGTGTTTATCTCCATATCCCTATATCCCCATTGTCTCGTCGGTATCTTCAGTTCGTCCATCACATGGTGTTTTATTCCCTACTCTTCAAGTTTGCTTCTGCCCCTTATGTTTTTTGTCAAGAGGTCAGAGCTTTTATTTATCATCTTCATGCTTTGGAGTTGTGATTGAGCCATTATATGGATTATTGGCTTCTTTTAGCTCCTTCCAAACTGAAGTTTGCTAACCATACCCATTAGCTTCTTCTAGTGACTGCTCAAATGGGCTATGTAATCATATTAAAGATGTCCTTCCTTCAGCCTACCCAATATCACACCCACTTGGGTGTCTTTTTCAACACCAATCATTCAGGTCCAGCCTTTTCCTCTGCAGCTTCATTCCATGGAATTGTTAGTTCATCATGCTCTTTCAGCTCTCTCACTTTCTGCTTGTAAGGTTCTGTCGTTTGGGGGACGTGGTCTTCAGTGATGTCACGAGTCATACTTTGTCATGCACATAGGTGACCCCTTCGTTAAACTCTTCATAATCAGTAGAACCTGCTCGGGATCCCTTGTCAATTCCCTTTATCCTTACTTCTAGCTTGATTAACAATCTCTGTTGATGGTTGGACAAGATCCTTATGTTGGTGAATGTCCCACTTCCTTCTCCTTATCCAGAATTACATATTTTCACAGATGCATTCCTTCAGGGCTGTAGAAGGCTTTAGATCAAAAGGTCTTTGCATATCAAAGTTCTTGAGCTTTCTTGCACTCCATTGGACTTTAAATAACTCACTTCCCTTTGTCCCCTGCTAACATCAAAGATTCAATCCCCTTCAATGAACACAACAGGTAGCTCATTGTGGCTTTGCTATAAGAAAAACTCACACATAAACACATATAAACGTGCTTGCTTCCTCTCACCAGACAATGTCTGTTGGTGATTCTTTCTGACAATTCTACAATGGTAGCTCATATCAATCAGCAAGGGGACACGTGGTCAAGAGACCCCTGTTTTAAAATGTTGGATCTACTATATTGGACCCGCATAGATCATATTAATCTTGTGTGTTACATTCCAGGTGCTTTCAATCTCGTAGCAAATTGCCTTTCATGCCCCAATCAAATATGTCTGATGTAGTGATCTTTAGATCCCTTCATTTTCTGGTGGCTTTGATATTGGTGGGGTTTTCATTTTCCCCATGTAGATTGGGCATGCTACCTACTTATCACAGGTTAGCCCTCTTTTAGTCCCCAGCATCTCAGCCTTGGGCTTTAGCTGTGAATGCCTTCAACTAGGATTGATACCATAAATTCCTTTATGTTTATCTTCTTATCTGATTATTTCACCAGGTAATCTCTCTCATCCATACCACTCTGTCAAGTACTTCTCATCACTCCTTATTGGCTACCTCAGCTGTAGTTTCCACAATTACAACAACTGCAATTTTTCTCTCCAGTATCACAACCTTTGTATCCCTTCCTTCTTCATTAACTTTGGTCACTCTTTCTACATCCAGCCATTCACCTCCTTTGTCTTTACATTTGGCTTTTCTCTAGTCCTTGGTGAGTATATCAAGTAGCATTCTGTTTAGCTCATCCCAGACATCCTTCTTCAATGGAGGTGTATCAACCCAAATGGAAAATGTAACTCCAGTATTCCCTACTGACCAACCTACTGTGACTAGAGTGTTAGAGTTTCTTATGTGGATTTTCAACCATGTGTCTTCAATCTCATCGTCCTCAGGTTATTGGGCCGCCTTATTCTGTACCTTTGATTTTTCTGATATAATTGAGTATTTCCTCTCCTGTCCTTACCATGTTAATGTGTTCCCACCAGATTTGTCATCCCCCCTTATGGTATATTCCTCCAGACTGGAATATTAATGTGGTCCTCCATTCCCACAATTTACCTATGTTTCAGCCACTTTCCTCATGTTCCATCATTCTCTTAAAAGGTATTTCCTTCTCCCATTAGGCTGTGGATGTCAAGGGTCAGATTTGTTTATCATTGATGTTTCACATATGTTTTACCACCCTACATATATTCTCCTTTCTTCCTCCCAAAGACCTCAGATGATATGGAGGGTAACTCTCCTTTTGCCTGTTTCTCTTCCTTATATTTCTCATCTCTTTTGTTGTTTCAATCCAGATAGACTTCTATGTTATACTGCCCAAATAGCTTTCTTCCACGGTACCTGTTACCGACTCTTTATTACTCAGAAATCTTCCTCTATTTGGGATCTTTCCCCTTCTACCGTCACTAGTTGGGTTTGACATTTTATTTGATTGACTTATTCTTACTTGGCTTCCTCCCAGAATTTGTTCCCGATGTTTTCACATCAGATTTAATACTTCACTTTTTCCCTCACATATCATCTTCATCAGCCGTGAAATCCTACAGTCAGGCATGTGGACTACATCAAATACATTCATCTCCCATTACTTACGCCATATAGCAGTTTCTTCTTTGTTGGGTTTTTGTCTTCCACCTGCACCCATTCTTCAGGCTTCAGTGCAACTTTGAGCAGGTAAGTTTTTATTCCTCTTTTTCTTTCAGGAACCCTTGCTTTACTTACTCATTATATGGATCCCATTCTGTGGTGAGTGGTGCCTGACCATCTGTTCTTCAACTTGACATCCCCACTATACAACCGTGTTGACTCATGCTTTACCTTCCATGACTTTGCAATGCTCACAATTGAAATGGGGTGTTCCATAAAATCACTTGTATGTGAATAAACTTGCAATGTAATTGCTTCATAAACTTGCCCATTACAGATGGATGGATGAACTGCATGTGTAGAGCAGAAGGGAAAAGCTGCCCATCCCTGCAATGCCTTGTATTAAATAAATCAGTATGGTCCACTTTTCAAATTAGGGTTTCATTGTAACCCATTGCACTGTCTCAGGTGATAACATTCCTCTGGACTTTCTACCACTTTCTCACTCCCATTTCTTCTTGTGGAGTATGGAAAAACCTTATTACTTTATAATTCCAAGCCACCAGGGTGGTCTACCATAGAGGCACTCTCCTGAATGGATTCCATACAAAGACGGCTGTAACCATTCATTGCAGAGTAGAGTGGTGGTGTTTTGCAGGTGTAGATGATATGCTATTCATCAGTATGCAATATACACTCACAAGAGAGTGAGGTGTCAAATTGCAGTTAACCCACTGACTGGGAGTTGAGTCCTCATCCTATTCCCCACATGGATGTCAGTACCCCGTGGATGGGTTTTGGAAGGGAGGGAAGTACTGTATCAGGAGTTATAACTTTTCTTGACTGAAAATATATTTCCAATAGGTACTTCCTTCTGATAACTCTTCCCACCATTCCTCTACCCACTTTCCTTCAGTGCTTATGTCTTCCGCCAAGCTTTGAAGTGATAGTTCAGTAGAGACATATAGAGGGAGTCATGCTTTTATTGGCAGATGAGTGATGCATGGTGATTTAAAAGAGAGAAATGTTGGAATCATTTGATTTCAATAAGAGGGAGCAGAAAATATGTGGCATGTGTAAAGACAACATTGTGTGTAGAGGGCAGCACTATATTAAAATACATAATCTTGTGAGAGGAGGGAAGTACCTGTCAGAAATACATTTTCAGTCAAAGAAAATTAGAACATTAGCTTTCAATTATTGTTCTGATAAATGTTTCACCTCAAACATAAAGTTTTGTTCAGTTGGACATTTTACCTGTAGACTTCAGGATAGTAGATAAAGTTAAGAAATTTATCAAGATTTTACTAACACAGGTACTTTATAAAGAAGTTAATTGATTTATCAAGTTTATATCAACACAAGTACTTTATAAAGAAGTTAGTGGATTTATAATCAAGTTTATATCAACACAGATACTTTATAAAGAAGTTTATGGATTTATAATCAAGTTTCTATCAACATAAGTACTTTATAAAGAAGTTAATGGATTTATAATCAAATTTATATCAACACAGATACCTTATAAAGAAGTTTATGGATTTATAATCAAGTTTCTATCAACACAAGTACTTTATAAAGAAGTTGATGGATTTATAATCAAATTTATATCAACACAGATACCTTATAAAGAAGTTTATGGATTTATAATCAAGTTTCTATCAACACAAGTACTTTATAAAGAAGTTAATGGATTTATCATCAAATTGATATCAACACAAGTACTTTATAAAGAAGTTAGTGGACTTATAATCAAATTTTTGTCAAATAAATTACTTTATTTCTCTTGTGTAGCTTTTTCTCCATGTCATGTTCACAAGAAAGGGACTTTGTTTATTGTTTTATAATTTAGGTATTTCTGTATTGTTACGTTTAATGACAGGTCTTTTGCATTAAGAGATTAGAATCTAGATAACATAAGATTTTGATCTGTTTATAGGATATTGACAAAGCTGCAGATGTTAGAAAGAAGTTCCTGTCTCATAGATCAGTACACAGTAAGAGATGACCTCTCTAGCAGATATTGTAAGTCAGCATTTGTTGTTATTTGGTACTCCTTGTGTTGTCCTGTTGTTAACTTATACATACCACATTTGTTTTCTACGGATCTAAAAACATAACAGCAAGGAAACTGCACTGAACGTAAATAAGCTTTAATAATTTACATTCACAGTAGTCAAGTGCATGAAGTAACAGTACATTTCTGTAGATTTTCTAAGTGTCATATTCTTAAGATAAAACAACGCATCTTCTTTTGTTAATAAATACTGAACTCGTGAAAATCATTAAGATAATGAAAATGACATACAAGATCATTTTTGTCTTTTTTTTTTTATAAAGTATTGAAACTTACATATTTATACCTAAGGTAACAGGCCTGCAACTTTCTGTCATTCTGTTCTGTCTTCAGTTTGTCTGTTTTGAATTTCGAACTAAGCTATTCAAGGACTACCTGTGCTAGCCGTCCCTAATTTAGCATTATAAGACTAGAGGGAAGTCAGCTAGTCATTACCACCCACTGCCAACTATTGGGCTACTCTTTTACCAAAGAATAGTGGGATTGACCATCACTTTATAATGCCCCCATAGCTGAATGGGTGAGCATATTTGGTGCAACTGGGATTCAAACCTGCGACCCTCAGGTTACAAGTTGGACGCCTTAACCCACCCGGCCATGTTGGGCCCTGTCTTCAGTTAATAACGCTAAAACTTACTGTTTGTCTGGGTGTTGAAACATTTCCTACAACCTTGTTTAATATACATTTTTAAAACTTTTTTCAATATGTTATTTGTGTAGCTTTAATTTAAGACAACAATCATCTTGGTTGTTTCTAGGAAAAATTCCTTTAAAGTAAAACATGATGTATTTTTATATATTTAAAAACGGCTGGTATGGGTTGAGAAAATTTTTATGTAGAGGGGCAAACAACGTTTTGACCTTCTTCTGTCTCTGTTAGGTTCACAAAGAAAGAAAGAGGTAACTGACCGATAGCTGACCACATGTTTTAAGGGGGTTGTGTAATTGAGTGTAGGAATGTAGAGGATGTGCTTGATGTTTGATTATATTTATTAATATAGTTTATGTATAAAGGTGTTCCTTTGTATTGGTATTCATGTTGTACTTTTATACAGTAATGTTAACCCTGAAAAGAATGGCAATATTTTTCATATATGCTTCCATGTTGTTTTTGTTTTTGAGTCTGTACCATCAGAGATATGATTATATTTTGCTACAAATATAATTGATATTTAAGCTTTCCAGTAAAGGCACCTAAGTGATACACTTTTTATTGTCTTTGACTGTTTAATGAATGTTTGAGATAAAGATTTTACTTGAAGCCAATCTCTCTCTTTGCTTCAACTTCAGTCAAGGTTAGAGAATTTAGAATTTTGCTCTTCAGTACATTTCCTGGTGAACCTCCTGTTATTCTGCCAGTTACTCAATAGAAAACTGGTAAAATACCACATTTCATCACATTCTCTAAGTTATTATTGTTGACATTAGGTGGTGAATTACATGTTTTTTTATTGTTGTTGTTTTTGTTTTGTTTTCTATGGATAAGTAAAACTGTGTTTTTGGAAAAAACGACTGTACATCCTTATTCTGTAACCTTCTAGTTCCCAGACCTCTTTGAATCTAATAATTAGATGACTTACCAATAATAAAATAAAATTACTTTGTGTACACCCTTACATTCTTCCTCCTGTTAAATTCTTGACACAGATTTCTTTCAACTTACTATTGGAAGGTTCTTTGTGTATGTGTGTTTTCTATTAGCAAAGCCACATCGAGCTATCTGCTGAGCCAACTGAGAGGAATCGAAACCCTAATTTTAGCATTGTAAATCCTCTGTACCATTGGGAGGCAGGTTCTTTGTCTTTATTTTCTTGTAGAAGTTACTCTTGTCACAGAGAAAACAAAATTTTCTAGATGCATCATTCTCTTCAGGAGTAGTTGGGAGGTTATCGTAATATATCGGTAGACTTGAATTCTTTGAATTTTTTCCCTTGTACACTATCCTCTTGAATATTTTAAAAAAATCAAAACATTTAATAAACTCTGTTTCCAGTTGCTTTTTGTTTAAAGAGAATGTGCTGTTTAATCCTGGTTTTTCCATTTTCAAAATACATGGTTCATCCACATAACTGATTGTTAATACAAGTGTAATAAGCCCTCATAAGATACCATTAAAGTTTAACACTACATTAAAGTACAAAACAAATAATCTCTTTTTGGTCAAAGAAGACTAAAATCTCATGGCAACAAATAACAGCAGTAAGTGATACCCAAATACAAGACTGTTTTTCAAATACTGGTTTTAATAAAGTCAGTTATAGTCTTAATCATACAGTATTTTCTCCTATCAATAAGTAACAGTAATGTTTGAACTGGGACCATTTTAAGCTTCGTACATATGTTTTTTTTATTTAAAGTATGAAAAGTCCAATGCCAACTGAAATTTTGAAACACTGTTCAGCATAAAATGCTTTAGTATTTGTTTAAAATGCATAATTGATTATCTTGCATAGTATAACTGAAGTATTCTGCTTTCATACAATATTTGTTATTCTTGCATAACTTAAGTATCTTTCTTCATCATTGTACGTGTTACCGTTGTAACTATGGCTTCTTTATGGTATTTGTTATGAAGCCACTACATTAACAGTTGACAACTCTGATTTCAGTAAGGTATTTGTTGTGACTTCTCTGAGCGAGATTAACAGTGGCTACCGTATTATGTTAGTTGGCGGTTTATGTAAATTTCTGTTTGTTAAACGGTGTGTTACCTGTGGATTATCGATTAATGTATATGTTTGAGAGACTGTCATGTATTATGTTTATTCAAACATATAACAATAGAAAATCAGAAAAACCAACTTCAGTCATTATCTCTTTCACTGCAAAGTCCGACTGCAGTCGATCCTACGACTTTGTGACATTTGCGACACTCGTCAAATTTTTATATTGTCTTTTTTATTCATCAGGTAGGAGCACTTTATGGCAAATGCATAGCTTCCACTTAATAAGCATTAGATGCTTATCTTGGAATATTTACTTATTCATGAACCTGATCACGTGATTAGTATTGTTTCAGGGATGCAGAAAAAGGGAAGAATGTTGTCAACAAAGTTTCCAAGATGGCTTCGTGTAGGTGTTCGTCATTCACTGCAGCTCAAGTTTTGTAAATAACTCAGCAAGATTCAGACTCAAGGAGTGACTGCTTTGAGTACGAAAGCTCAGAAGAAGACTCGGAAAACAATGGTGAAGAAAGTACATTAAGCACACAAAGCAAATTGAAAGTAACCAAGATAGTAGAGACAGTTAAAACCACGAGGGGGCGTTGTTCCACTACAAGGGGAAGAACCACCATGGTTCGACAAAGGTCCCGAGGAAACATTCAGGAATTCCACCACAAGTACAGTCCCAATCTCTGCCTGAACCCTGACCATCGACCATTTCAGAACAGGATCTCAGTGGGAAACACTGGAAGAAATGGAAATGTTTGAACAGGATTGATTACCCAACTATGTATGTTCCAAACAAACTAGGAAAATGTGATGTTTATATGCTCATTTGTAATGAAGATATAATTTTTTTTTATGTAATGCACTCCTATTTACAGTACTAACACGCAAAAACAATGTGACAACCAGCATGAGATAATAATGATACGTTGAGAGCAAGAGAGTTAAACAACAAGGTTCCAAGCTCAGGATCTTACATACAACCTCTTTAGTGACTGTAACAAATTATACAGTTCTTATATTCTTGGAGAGTTATTCCTATGAAACTGGTATGAGGACATACCAATGAACACCAATTACAGAAAAAATAAAATCTAGTGATATTAAAAGTTTACATAACTAAGTGTGTGGACCTAGACATTAAGTTATTTCACACTCTTCTTTATAAGGAATTACTAAATAAACTTTTATTTTTGAATGAACGTAAATAACACAATCATTTACTTTTCTCTTACAAACAACATTAATTTGGCAAAAATATTATTGTTTTGGAATCTCAATAGATGGCGAAAGTTTTTTGTTTTTTTTTGGAATTTCGCACAAAGCTACTCAAGGGCTATCTGTGCTTGCCGTCCTTAATTTAGCAGTGTAAGACTAGAGGGAAGGCGGCTAGTCATCACCACCCACCGCCAACTCTTGGGCTACTCTTTTACCAACGAATAGTGGGATTGACCGTCACATTATAACGCCCCCACGGCTGGGAGGTCGAGCATGTTTGGTGCAACGGTAATTCGAATCAGCGACCCTCAGATTACGAGTCATGTATAAAGGAAATCTAAAAACATTTTGCAACAAATTAATCCTAATGGTATTTCACTATCGTAAACACAGATGTATGAAGTGTAATTAACTTTATAAAAGTAAGTCGTAAGTCACAGCAGTAAGCATACGAACCTTTAAAGGTAAAATCCGGAATTTGATTCCTCAAGGTGGACTGTGTAACTAAAATATCACTCATACTTATTGTAATCTTTGAAATATAAACCTTGATCAAACATTTTTTACCGTTCTAATATCGAATAAAAGAAACTATTTAGAAGCACCATTTTCTGTTTACTTTTGTTAGAAAGAGCACAGACTTTCTTGTGCCCAGCGTTAAGTCTTGGAGGTCACACCGCTAAAAACCGGTGGTGGGCACGGCACAGACAGCCCATTCTGTATCTTTGTGCTTAAAAAAGAAACATAAAAATAAATTTTATCTTGGTCTTTATCAGTACAAAATGTAGATAAACAGATATTTTATATGTAAACCCTAATACAATTTACACATTTTGGAGAAGACGAGAAAATTTCACCGTACGCTTTGTTCTAATAAAGCGATATTTCTGACATATAAAATTCATCATAATTTATATGTTTTTGATGCGTTTGTTTGTAGGTAAGTAGAAAGCTTTACAATAGACTATTTGTGCTGTACGCACAACGGTTAACAAAATTCGGTTTTTTAGTTCACAGACGTATTGTTGAACAATTAAGGGCCCTGGCCTGGCTCGGTGGTTAAGGCGCTCGACCCATAATCTGAGGATCGTGGGTTCGAATCTCCGTCACACCAAATATGCTCGCCCTTTCAGCATCGGGGACGAAATTATGTGACGGTCAATCTCACTATTCGTTGGTAAAAGAGTAGCCCAAGAGTTAGCGGTGGGTGGTGATGACAAGCTGCCTTCCCTTTAGTCTTGCACTGCTATATTAGGGACGGCTAGCGCAGGTAGCCCTCATGTAGCTTTGCGCGAAATTAAACAAAAAAGAAGGAAAAACTATCAGGTCATCCCATAAGTAATTTTCAAAAATGTAATACAGAAAGTGTATTATCATTTTTGTCTTTGCAAAAGGCTTTAATGACTGAAATATGTAGTAAGACGTGTATAAAAATGTTCACACAAATTAAAGAAACTAACCCAACTCCACTTTTAGATCATTTATCAAATAAACCCTTATGAAGATGGATGTGTCTGAGAAGCACATTAGGCATATAATGCTTTATGAATTTAAAAAAGACAACCGTGTAGCCGAAACTACACGAAATATTCAAGTTGTTTATGATGCGAAGTCTCTCAATGAAAGAAAATGTCGAAGGTGTTTTCAGAAGTTCAGATCAGGTGACTGCAATTTATGTGATGCGCCACGATCAGGTTATCCTATATAGTTTAACGATGACTTGCTGCTGGCTGCACTTGATGGAGACTGTGCTGTAACTGTTAAAGAACTGGCACAAAAGCTAATTTCAAACCATTCAACAGTTCACCGTCATCTACAGCAGCTTGAAAACGTTTCAAAACTTGGCAAAAGGGTCACCCATGATTTGACAGAAGCCAACCTTAGAGCAATAATGGACATTTGCACTTCTCTGCACTCTCGTAAATGTAACTCATCTTTTTTGGACAGGTTAGTGACTGGAGATGAAAAATTGATATTTTATAAAAATGTTAAGTGCCGCAGACAATGGCTACGTGCAGGTGAACTGGCTAAAGCACAGCCCAAAATGGACCACCACCCTAGGAAAGTCTTGTTAATCTTTCGGTTGGATATTGTTTATGTGATTCACTTTGAATTGCTGCTATTAATGTAACGATTACATAAGACTTCTATTGTCAACAGTTAGAGCGCTCAAAGTTTGCACTGAAAGAAAAGAGGCCTGCTTTGATCAGTTGTAAAGATGTTGTGTAACACCAGGATAATGCACGGCCTCATACAGCAAGGATCACATCTGTAAAGATTAAAGAGCTAGACTGGAAAGATTTCCACAACTTCCTTATTCTCCAGACCTTTCCCCATCTGATTATCATCTATTCCGAAGTTTGCAGAACTATCTTGATGGAAAAGAGCTTGGAACACATGAAATTGTCAAAACTACCTTCTCTGCATTCTTTTCCTCCAAACCCTAATAATTCTATAGAAGTGGCATTCAGAAGCTTGTGAATCGTTGGCAGGAAGTAATTAATAATAAAGGAACATTACGTTTTCAATAAGAAAATATATATTTCAATTCTTCAACAGTTACCATTAGAATGTGAAACACTTATATGAAGAAAAATAAAAATGCAGCGACCTATTGGCTAAATAACATATTCTTAAGTTTTATGTTACTATTATCAACAAAAGGAAAATTATGGCTCTATAAATTCAACACTTTTGGGTTAACTCAAATAATCACAAACAAACCTTTTGCACGTGTTTATCCAGAGATGGCGCTTACCGACAACATAGGTTATATAATGAATCTTGAGCAATGCGAGTGACTGAGTTTCACTGAGCATTACACGGATAGTGTAGCACTGCTAACGATAAAACGTAGTCACCATGACAAAATACAAAGTTTTTGTTACTAGGCCTGACATATCGCAGGAAGTGAACGACATGTTGAGGAAGGTATGTGATGTTGAATTTTATAAAGAACCCAAAACAATACCACGTGAGGCGCTTATTAAGGGTATTCAGGGAAAGGATATTATTTACTGTTCAACAACAGATATAATCGACAGCAACTTAAAGTAATCGCGACCAATTCTGTCGGGTACGACCATATTGATATTAATGAATGCAGGAAACGCGACATCCTAGTAAGTAATACACCAGGGATACCAACTGATAGCGTTGCCGAATTAACAGTTGCTCTTATGCTGATAACTGGGAGACGACTGTTTGAAGCTTCAAACGCTATAAAAAATGGAGAGTGGGTACATATGTGGGAGCCTTATTGGATGTGTGGTGTAGGACTTAAAAATGCCACTGTGGGCATGGGAAAAATCGGTCAGGCTGTTGCCGAAAGAATTTTATCATTTAAGGTCAATAAAGATGTCTACAATGATATACACAAACCTGTTGATGCTGTAGAAAGTATGGGAGCCCGCTATGTAGAATTTGAAGATCTTCTGAGGGAGTCGGACTTCGTTCTGTGTACGTGCAATCTGACAGACAAAACAACAGAACTGTTTACTGCTAAGTAGTTTAACCTGATGAAATCTACTGCTATATTTATCAACACGAGCAGAGGAAAAGTCGTCCAACATGATGATTTATACGATGCCTTAAAACATGGAAAGATCCGTGCTGCTGGTTTGGATGTCATGGTTCCTGAACCGATACCAAAAGATCACAGACTCACCACTCTACCAAACTTGGTCCTTCTACCCCACATAGGAACTGCAGAAGTAACAGTTAGACAAAATATGGCTAAACTCGCGGCAAGAAACGTCTTGTCGTATTGCGATGGGAAAGGTTTGATAACACCGATCCCAGAGTTAAAAGATGTTCAACACAAGGTGGATAAAAAAAAACTAGACTCACTCCAAATAGTTACGTCAAGTTTGGATAAGAATGTAAGACGTTTTCTGTATTATTATTTTAATAGCAAAAATACTGCCTCTCTAAATAAGAGTTGAATGTAATTATGTTGTTTGTTTTGTAAGTAGTTCGCTATTAACTAGTAACTAGCTCACTTTCCTCTACTCTTACACTGCTAAATTAGGGACGTCCAATGTAAATAGCTCTCGAGTAGCTTCACGCGAAATTCCAAAAACATTCAAGCATCATGGACTTAATGACCAAGCACAATAAGCGTGGAAGTCTCCAAATCACAAGAACGGTTTAGGCCCACCTTGATAGACACTGTGTAACAGGTCGAGCACAAAATTATGTCTGTAGTTACTTTCAAATTGTTCCTGTCTACTCACTCTTTTCTTGGATATCTTCATGCTTTGACCTTCTCTGCCGAATCACAGGTGAAATCGTTCTATTTAAACTGAAAGATAAGCATTAAAAAGATGATAGCGGAAAAATAAAAAGTTGTCAGTTGTTTAATTACTGATTCTGAGAATGTGGCTTTATCGATATGTACTGAATTTACTCTGAACGGTTTGATCTTAGTACTAACTAGTATGGAAACTTGAGAACGTTATATTTCACTTCGAATTTTATCAATTAGCAAGTGAAAACTTGTTTCGAAATTCTATCAAAAAAGATACGTCCAAAACCACCCTCTGTAGGAGTTACTGGATTGAAGTGACTTTTGCGATTCAACAAATTATAAAGACACCACTTGGCTCCTGGGAGACGTGTTAATAACAGAAGAATATATCGAACTTCACTTTAAGCATGTTAACACGTTGGCTTCCAAGCCTATTTTACCGATACTTTCCAGGGTCCCATTAGTCATTTTACAATTGCTTTTTTAGGAAGAGTGTATGTGTAGCCGTTGTGTCCAAGCCAATAAGTGGTCTTTTAAAAAAGAAAACAGAGAACGACTCACCGGTGGTTCGAGTGAGAGTCAATGTGTTAATAATATCTTGGAATACTATCTATAAAAATATAGATTATAGGATTTCGTCAAAAGGCACTGATATATAACTGAAACTCAATTATTTATAAATTCTCCTTTGGTTATTAATCTTTGCTTGTAGTTCAGTCCTGAATTTGTTGATGTATGTTGTATATAAACCAGGCTATTTTTGCTTTCAGATGGTTAGTTAAAGTCAAACTGTTTTGTCTGTCTCTAGCCAAATAACATATAGGATGTAATCACACACACACACACACATATATACATACACTTAGTGGCACATGAAAATCTTGTTTTTCGTAGCGAATTGATATTGACACTGGAGGTGATCAGCTCACATGTATCCTACTTGGCATTGTGTATAATGTAAGACTTTTTTGTTGTTTTAATAACAGTTATCTAATGGTGTCTCAGAAGAGAAACCAAACTACTTTCAATCAGGATTTGATGAAGATAATGCGAAGTTACAATAATGAATTTATTCTTACGTTTTAATATTTGGGTGAAAGTAATCTATGCTTATTTGCAGAAATTCATTGCTAATTCATCGATAACAAATACTTTGGCTAATTAACCTTTCTAACGAACAAACGCAGTAATTCTCACTGACTTGCATTGTACTAAAACATTTATTAACTCAATAATTCACTGATTCCGGAAGTTGTATTGTGTGTTTAGTTCTACACACGCCCCATCTCGAGGGAGAGGTGTCTACAGACTAAGAACACTAGAAATAGACTTTCGATACTTGTGGTGGGCTGACCACAGATGGCCCATTGTGCAGCTTTATGTTTATATACAAGCAAAGAAATTTCTATATACTATAGGAAGCACCCAGATTTTACCTTTCATTAAATTTTCTTTTTTGTTTCATCGTGATAAGTTTGTTTTGGAATTTCGCACAAAGCTACTCGAGGGCTATCTGTGCTAGCCGTCCCTAATTTAGCAATGTAAGACTAGAGGGAAGGCAGCTAGTCATCACCACCCACCGCCAACTCTTGGGCTACTCTTTTACCAACGAATAGTGGGATTGACCGCCACATTATGCGCCCCCACGGCTGGGAGAGCGAACATATTTAGCGCGACGCGGGCGCGAACCCGCGACCCTCGCATTACGAGTCGCACGCCTTACGCGCTTGGCCATGCCAATGCGAATAATAATTTAGCAACTTACATAAAATACGCCGAAAAGTTATCAATTTGATTTATTTTTGCCAGTTTAATTAGCTAAAACAGACATAAAACTACCGAAAAATGTCTTTCATTGTAATAACATGGACGAATATGAATCTTGTGGTTGTTACAAAACCCAATTCGCAATGTGCGGGTCGTGGGTCCGATTCTTTCTCACTGAACCCGCTCACTCTTTCAGCCGTGGGAGTGTTATAATATAATGGTTAACCCCGCTATTCGTTGGTAAAGAGTAGTCCAAGAGTTAGAGGCGGGAGGTGTTGAATAGCTGCTTTCTCCCTAGTTCATCATTGCTATATTAAGATCGGTTAATCCAAATAGCTCTTGTGTAGCTTGGCGCGAAATTCAGAACAAACCAACATAAACTGAATATAAATCCAAGGGTGCGAGGTAGCGCTGTTTTAGAGCCATGTAAAAAATCCGAAATGTACATCATTAATATAGGCGTGCTTCTAAGCTTTTCGATCTAAGCGATAGTTCGTATCAGTTAGTAGATTTAACTATACATGCAAGTATCGTGGCAACAAGATTAGTCTGTGTTTGCATGTTTACAGCTTTGAGGTTCACGTAATCAGAGATTACCGATTTGGAAATTGCACAGTCCACATAAGTGGTTGCAAAAATCTTCCCCCCTCCCCCATTGGGTGTGAAAAATCTACGCCCTTGGTTACGAGGTTACAAAAATTATCTTTAGGCTAATAGCTCAAGTCTTGAAACGATATCCCAGAACAATTCTCATCCTACAGTCCTTCAATAATAATAACCGTTATATCAGACTTAATCAAAACCTTGAGAAAGAGTTCAGTTAATGTCAAGGAAATATTTGAAAAGTCGACACACACGGTTCACTACTTTTCATCAAGTTTCATATTAAATCTCACGTGATATAAAAGTACGTGCTACGTTACCTCGTACTTTAGTAACGAAACTGTGATCAAGTTACGTTGTTTAAAGATCATTAAGAGTACGCGCTACGTTATCCCTTACTTTAGTAACGAAACTGTGATCAAGTTACGTTGTTTAAAAGGGGAGAAATGAAAACTTCAAAAACTAGAAAATTATTTCACAACAAAAACATACTTTATAAAAGTACTAATCAGTCATATTTATTTACCTACTTTAATGTGAATGTCACAATACTGCATACAGCAAGGAAAAGAAATCTCTTAGCACCTCAGTTTGTTTTCCCTTAGCTCGTTTAAACTTAACACTTATGTTGTTGTTTTTTTATGTGCTTTCCTTTACATGGTTACATACGTACTCACACTTATAATTAATCACTGTTGCATCAGGCCTTTTTTTTAACTATGTTCTTTATTTATTTGTACTACCATTAGGAAGTAGATTTATGTTGAAATTCAAAACAATATTTGTGACCCAGGTTTACAACTTTGTAGAATGAATGGTAAACAGCAATGAATAAGGAAAAAAAATAAACTATTTTGTTATCATTAAATGAACTTTACTTGGCCTTCTTTTCCCAAATAAGTTTTATAAAATATTTTCAATGAAACACACATCAAAACATTTGTGTGAAACGTAAAATTATTTTGGTACTTGGTAAGATTATTTGGGAATGAAGCTTATAAGACTGCACTTAAATTGAAAACTCTTATGACATTCTTCATAAATATTCATTAGTATGTGTGTGTTCTTATAGCAAAGCTACATCGGGCTAGCTGCTGAGCCCACCGTAGAGAATCGAACCTCTGATTTTATCGTTGTAAATCCGTAGACGTACCGCAGAACTAGCGGGGGGGGCTATTCACTAGTAATATCCAGAGGATGTATCAAAGAAACAATAAAAATATATAAAATAAAAAAATCCAAGTTGTGATGATTGAACAGATATCTTTTTGCCGTTGGGTAAAGTTGAGAAGAATGAATAGCTAACAGACGTACGCAGGCTCTATCATCAGTGGAAACACCCAATAATTAATGCATGGAATGAAGCAAACTTTATAAAAGGATCACATCAGGAACAGAAATTTCTGAATATGGGGTTAAAAATGATAAAAATCTGAGCACTTTCGAAAGATGGACTCGTTTTTTTCAGGATCCACCTTTCGAAAGCACTCAGGTTACAAGACTTTTTGAACACGTGTTTTTCTGACATTTATAAACATGTCATGAAGTATTTACATGAGGTATGAAACATACGTCAGCAAACATTGGAAATGGTCTAACTGCTCACAACCATTAAGAATACAACCATATATTAATTGATTACACACAAAAAAGTAAGTACATGAATGTGCCAAAGGATATCGCTGGAGACATTGATGCTATATTCGTTTTATGAAACAAATTGAAACTGATCTATATATTGATTATATTGCTATGCTCGGTAACAAATCACTCACCCCTCCTAAGAGTAAATTTGACACTGTTTATGAAGTTATACGCTTCGTCGTCTCAAGGGATTGGTTAGTTGTAGGTTTATGCCATAAAGACAACGTTGAAACCACAATGTTTTGGAATGTTGGAATAAGAAATACTATTTGTGTGTTATAGATAAAAATACAACAGAAAAGATGTTCCTTTATTTGAAACAACAGTCAGACTACGGGAGAATCTGAAGACACTGATACCATAGGGTAGCGGATTTAAGGTTTGTTGGCCCAGAAAATGATAATTTTTGTGGGCCTTACATCCCATGTAATTTTACATATAATAAATTTATCAATGAGCCCCCATTAAAACCATGGGCCCTGGGACTAAGTCCCCTGTAGCCCCAACCTAAATACGTCATTGATAGCATGCATACTTAAGAAAAAAAAAGTGTAGATACACAGGTGTTCTAAGTAATGATAACCAAAGTTGGGATCATTTATAATGTGTGCGAACATAATGGATTTCATAGTTTTTGTCTTTCAGAGAATCTCCAACACATTTCTCAAGTACATACAGTCTCTTACTTAAGTTGGCCAATGGACTCGTGGTGGGGAAAACAAAGTTTAATAATAAAGATGACAATTAACAAAACATAAAATATTTTTATTTAGTTTTAAGAATTTTGGAACATACTTACTCCATCATCTGGAAGAAAATTGGAAAAATAATATATGTTGACTAATGATACAGTATTGTCAAACACTAATTTACTGACATGGTAGACAGAAAGAAAATAGATTATGCTAATATGATATTCTATTAATAAAACCGTACCTTCTCACCAGAAGGTAGGGGTTAAAAAGACTAAAGAACTTGTTTTTACTCTCCAAATACACAAATTTGCGAATACACTCCAGCAACATGAATTAAAATACCTTAATAAATGTTTAATTTGTACTAATTTAGCATTCCTGAAAGTAAAGTTACAGTAAACCCAATCAACCAATATACGTTGTGATGTAACTTAAGAAAGATTAGATCATGATTCAAATTTAACTTTTTGAGTGCAATTAAACTTTCGGCGAGTTCTCGAAAAGTGTCAATTAACTTTTAAATCAAGTATACCAAAACTGGGGCCTTTTTTTAAAGTCCTTTTTGAATATCATAATCCACTAGCTGCATTTTGGCTCCGTTATATACACACATACGGTGCTATGGTGGGAAATTAAAAGACGCGAAATATTTAGCACTTTATCAAATAGTTTTAAGTCTAAGAAGCTGTATATGGCGTTAAGAGGAGAGCACTCTTTTGTTACGAGTAAACTTTCTTTCACACGAAGTTCAAGGTCTGAAGATTCCGTGATATTGAAAAAGAAATTGCGTGACCCAAGGTTTCGACATATGAACAAATAGATGAGTGTCTGGGTTAAATAGTGGACGGCCATTTCATTACAATACTCCTCACAAACTAGTTTTTTAAGTGGTGTTTTGTCTTGACAATGTATGAAACTTTACAGTCCCTAATACAATGAATAATTTGTAACTTTCTCAAAATATTGAAGTTTCACAGCTAACAGAATTGTAGAGTTAGCAGTTTTAAATATGAAAAATTATAGTTATTGGAACTAATTCTCATTTTTCTAAATTACCGTTAGAACTACGAATGTTTGTTTGTTTTGGAATTTCGCACAAAGCTACTCGAGGGCTATCTGTGCTAGCCGTCCCTAATTTAGCAGTGTAAGACTAGAGGGAAGACAACTAGTCATCACCACCCACTGCAAACTCTTGGGCTACTCTTTTACCAAAGAATAGTGGAATTGACCATCACTTTATAATGCCCCCACAGCTGAAAGGGTGAGCATATTTGTGCAACTGGGATTCAAACCCGTGACCATCAGGTTACAAGTCGATCGCCTTAACCCACCTGGCCATGTTGGGCCCTGTCTTCAGTTAATAACGCTAAAACTTACTGTTTGTCTGGGTGTTGAAACATTTCCTTCAGCCTTGTTTAATATACATTTTTAAAACTTTTTTCAATATGTTATTTGTGTAGCTTTAATTTAAGACAACAATCAGCTTGGTTGTTTTTAGAAAAAATTCCTTCAAAGTAAAACATGATGTATTTTTATATATTTAAAAACGGCTGGTATGGGTTGAGAAGATTTTTATGTAGAGGGGCAAACAACGTTTTGACCTTCTTCTGTCTCTGTCAGGTTCACAAAGAAAGAAAGAGATAACTGACCGATAGCTGACCACATGTTTGAAGGGGTTTGTGTAATTGAGTGTACGAATGTAGAGGGTGTGCTTGATGTTTGATTATATTTATTAATATAGTTTATGTATAAAGGTATTCCTTTGTATTGGTATTCATGTTGTTCTTTGATACAGTAATGTTAATCCTAAAAAGAATGGCAATATTTTTCATATATGCTTCCATGTTGTTGTTGTTTTTTTCGACTCTGTACCATGATCCATGGTACATTTCCTGGTGAACTTCCTTTTATTCTGCCAGTTACTCAATAGAAAACTTGTAAATACCACATTTCATCACATTCTCTAAGTTATTATTATTGACATTAGGTGGTGAATTACATGTTTTTCTTTTATTGTCATTGGAACTAACTCTCATTTTTCCTAATTACCGTTAGAACTACGAATGAGCACAAAAGTTTCGTTAATGCACAAAATGAATTTGGTTTGTTTGTTTTGCGCGACGGGGATGCGAACTTCGGATTACGAGTCGCACGCCTTAACGCGCTTGGCCATGCCGGGCCAATAAATTTGGAATTAAAGACGTAGTGCATAACTTTTACTTAAAATCAGCACTTAAATACGTTTCAAATATTGAGGCCAAAAAGTCAAATAACTAAAACATTACCCACCATGCTTCACTAACATGCTTTTTAAGTGGCAGTTTTCAAGTCGCAAAACTGAACACAGTAAAACAGAAACATATCTTTATGTACAAGAACTTTCCTGAACCTAACATGATTACATCAGTAAAATGATCTGATTACTCGCGTGGGCTATAAGTTGGGAACCAAATCCCTGGTTTATTTTTTTTTTAAATTCACTCTTCACATTTTCTCTGTCTAAATCATGCAAAGAGTATTATTTTGTATCATAGTAGGTCAGTGTGATAAATAAATGAAACCTTTATCAAAGTGAAAGGAGATCATATTTTTATGATAAATAAAATACCTTGTTAAAGGACCAAATAGAGCAAGACTAATTCCAAGAAAGGAATATGATAAGTTGAGAATATTTCTGTGATGTAGCTTTCTGTGTCCAAAGGTCAGTATTCATGTAAAATGATGACGTAAAAATTATATAAATAGTTAATTAAGCAATGAATACTCTCTTATCCACTAAGTGACATGAATTATTTTAACTCGGTGAAGCTCTGATATTAGCGGTTGCTGGATATTTGGTTTCAGTTTACTTATGGCTCAGTTACAGTTCTTGACTAAAGAATCTAGTATAAAGTTATTAAGCATGTATGTTGCTTTTTTTCTTTTTCTGGAGCTAATGATAGTTTATAAAAATTGTGCAGTCAGTGCTGCATTTTTTTAAATCTAAATTAAAATTTTCATTGTGTGCATTAATTATGGCATAATGACCAAAATAAAAATATATGTTGTGCAATATGATAATCAGTAAATATAATTAGAAAAATATTATTTAGTTTATATGCAAAAACGGCTCGTTTGGGTTGAGAAAATATTTTACATAGAAGTGCGAACAACGTTTGCAAACAAAGTTTTACACTTAAATCTTAAACCAAACACATATTTACAGTTAAAACTATAAGAAAACATCTTTTTACACTTAAAACTAAAACCAAAAACCTTTTTACACTTAAAACTAAAACCAAAAACCTTTTTACACTTAAAACCAAAACCAAACACCTTTTTACACGTAAAACTACAACAAAACATCTTTTTACATGTAAAACTAAAACCAAACACCTTTTTACACTTAAAACTAAAACCAAACACCTTTTTACATTTAAAACTATAACCAATCACCTTTTTACACTTAAAACTATAACAAAACATCTTTTACAGATAAAACTAAAACCAAACAATGTTTTACATTTAAAACTAAAATCAAACACTTCTTTACACTTAAAACTAAAACCAAAAACCTTTTTAAACTTAAAACTAAAACCAAACACCTTTTTACACGTAAAACTACAACAAAACATCTTTTTACACGTAAAACTAAAACCAAACAACTTTTTACACTTAAAACTACAACAAAACAATGTTTTACACTTAAAACTAAAACCAAACACCTTTTTACACTTAAAACTAAAACCAAACACCTTTTTACATTTAAAACTATAACCAATCACCTTTTTACACATAAAACTAAAACCAAACAATGTTTTACATTTAAAACTAAAATCAAACACCTCTTTACACTTAAAAGTATAACAAAACATCTTTTTACACTTAAAACTAAAACCAAACACCTTTTTACACGTAAAACTACAACAAAACATCTTTTTACACGTAAAACTAAAACCAAACAACTTTTTACACTTAAAACTGGCCCGGCATGGCTTAGCGCGTAAGGCGGGCGACTCGTAATCCGAGGGTCGCGGGTTCGCGCCCCCGTCGCGCTAAACATGCTCGCCCTCCCAGCCGTGGGGGTGTATAATGTGACGGTCAATCCCACTATTCGTTGGTAAAAGAGTAGCCCAAGAGTTGGCGGTGGGTGGTGATGACTAGCTGCCTTCCCTCTAGTCTTACACTGCTAAATTAGGGACGGCTAGCACAGATAACCCTCGAGTAGCTTTGTGCGAAATTCCAAAACAAACAAACAAACACTTAAAACTACAACAAAACAATGTTTTACACTTAAAACTATAACAACACATCTTTTACACATAAAACTAAAACCAAACAATGTTTTACATTTAAAACTAAAATCAAACACCTCTTTACACTTAAAGGTATAAAAAAACATCTTTTTACACTTTAAAGAAAAACCAAACTCCTTTTTACACTTAAAACTCAAACCAAACACCTTTATACACTTTAATACCAGACTTTTAGAGTTATAAGTGTTCGTTCGTATTACTGGGCTCCACCAGATGTCCTTAATCTATGGGTGCCTTTGTATTTAAAATTCGAATATTTTAATATTTGTTTGCAAGGAGTTTAACATCGAGATGGCGCTGCGAAATTCATCATTATCGATTTGAACTAAAGCGCAAAAACAATACAAACATGACAGTATTGATGCTTCATAAAAAGTAAAATAAAACACATTTTGACTTTATGTGGTGCGTAAATGAGTCCAATGTTTTTAATTAGGAAGTTTCTAGCTAGCATAAATGTAAACTTGTTAGAGAATTTCTACTGTTTAAAATTTTGGCTAAACATGCTCGCCCTCCCAGCCGTGGGGGTGTATAATGTGACGGTCAATCCCACTATTCGTTGATCAAGAGTAGCCCAAGAGTTGGCGGTGGGTGGTGATGACTAGCTGCCTTCCCTCTAGTCTTACACTGCTAAATTAGGGACGGCTAGCACAGATAGCCCTCGAGTAGCTTTGTGCGAAATTTCCAAACAAACAAACAAACAAACAATAAAATTTTGGCATGACGAAAGGGATGTTTGATCATCAGATAAGATACATCAAAGTTCTATAGTTATCCAAGCAAAGAAAATTTTGCTAATGCCGGTTTGTTAAACAGCTGAAGAAAATAAGGAAATATAAATGTCCCGCATGGCCAGGTGGTTAAGGTGCTCGGCTCGTAATCCGAAGGTCGTGGGTTCGAATCCCCGTCACTTCGAACATGCTCGCCCTTTCAGCCGTGGGAGCATTATAATGTGACGGTCAATACCACTATTCGTTGGCAGAAAGAATAGCTCAAGAGTTGGCGGTGGGTGGTGATGACTAGCTGCCTTCCCTCTAGTCTTACACTACTAAATTAGGGACGGCTAGGTGCAGTGGGCTAACAACCGACTCACTTAAAAAGAAGTTGTAGTATATGAAGGATGGAAGTACTCACATTATGCCTCATACGTATATATGTCTCTCTACTACGAAACAAACAGAGTAAATAGAGTACAACAATTTCCTAGGCCATAAAGTATAGTACGACGCATACCCACACAGCTGTTGGGTTCGACCCCACTGAAAACGTTAATTAAAAGAACTTCTTAATATATGATTTGCTACTAAAGAACACAGTTGTGTTAACTAAATTTATAGGCCAATTCCTGTTTCACAAACCTTTTTAATTGTCTAAAGTTCCAGGTTATTTGATAAAATCATTTTAGTTGTTTTATTATTTACTTCTTGTTATTAAAGTCAAGTTGTACATAAATTATTTATCTATTGAAAACACTATATGGGTTACATCATATATCTAAACTGCTCTGACATCCAGTGAAATGTGAATTACAGTCAGTAAATAAGATTAGTAATTATTAGAACATGAGCTGTGAAGTTATTGTGTGCACATTTGTTATTTCTTTTATTTCTACAAATAACTTTAATAATATGATAAAAGTATAATGTTATTATATTTTAATTACAATTTAATGTTTATTTGTCTTTCTGAATTATTTACTATAATATATGAAATATGCTATTAAGCGCAATCTACATTACATAAACTAATTATGTAAAATCGTACTAGTTGAAGTATAATATTTATAATTGGTTAAAGATGTAATACTGAAGACATTTTACAATGTTCTTCATTGTGACCAACACTTGTTTTAAAAAGTAAAGTTTTCTTTCATTGTTTCATGTTTAACTATATGGTGTAAGTAAGCAACATTGACCACGATATAATATTTCACATTGTTCGTATGTCATTTGAATAAATGGGAAGAGAAACACAGTGTTCTAATTAGTAGTTTTAAAATATAAAACACATTATTATACTTGTGTTGTGAATTGTTTGTATATTTCTTTTATCAGCCAGTAATTAAAATACCACTGGGAACTTGTTATTTGAACAATAAACAGATATGCGAGGAATATGCAAATAATTAAACGTAGAAAAGTATTACCTCTTGTCTATTGTTGACTTTGTTCTTTCGAGGACTAGCCTGCAATGTGAGAAAGACACAGATGAACTGTGCAAAGAGATGGGTCAATATGCAAATAATTAAACGTATTAAAAGATAGAAATAAATACATTTTCATAATATCTTATTATAAATGGAGCTGAAAGTTCATTCTAAATCCCATATCTAAAGGTTTTCTTGATAATTTGTATAGTAAATCTACTTACACTTATGAAATACTATTCAGTAGTGGTATAGATATGTCTCGTATACAATAATTTTTTAAAATAAATTTTTGATATAATTAGATTATGAAACATTAAAGTTTTAATATAATTGTAAAATGAGAAAATGATCATGGATGCATAACAAAAATATTCACCCCTGGATATTAATTACTAAAACAGTGATTTGTTTTTGTTTTTAAATTTCGCGCAAAGCTACATGAGGATTATCTGTGCTAGCCGTCCTAATTTAACAGTGTAAGGCTAGAGGGAAGGCAACTAGTCACCATCGCTGACCGCCAACTCTTGGGCTACTCTTTTACCAACGAATAGTGGGATTGACCTTCACATTATAACGCCCACATAGCTGAAAGGTCGAGCATGTTTGGTGTGACGGGGATTCGACCCCGCCACTCTCGGGATTACGAGTGGATTGCCTTAACCACTTGGCCATACCGGGCCTAAGCGATTACTGTGTGTGTTTTTTTCTTATAGCAAAGCCACATCGGGCTATCTGCTGATCCCACCGAGGGGAATCGAACCCCTGATTTTAGCATTGTAAATCCGTAAACATACCGCTGTATTAGCGGGGGACAAAAGAGAAACAGATAAGGTGAGTACTTTCTCCATCTTTTTACTGTGGGTTAAAGTATACCCACGACATTCACTAAAATATACCACTGTTTGTCCTGTTTCTTCCCTCTCCCCAACACCCGGAGATACATCAAGTCAGATTATCGCCCGGAATTGTTACCAGTGGAACAATGGTAAATTTAAAGACTTACAATGCTATAATTACGGATTAGATTCCTGGTGTTAGGCACAGCATATCACTCACTGTGATTTTGCTCTGTAACAAAAAGCAGCAAGTACTTCTAAAGCGTATGTGTTATTTTTAAAACCCAGTAACAGGTATGAGCAAATCCTTCATTAAACCACGTGCAACAGAGGGCGGTGCATGCGTTTTCTGAAGAATTGAGATCTGAAATTAAAAATATGAACTTCATTACAACATTTAATTTTGTTTTCCCACGTATGATGAACAATGTCACCTAAGCCTACTGGATTTTGGGTCTGATTTTAACAGACCCAATCTGTCTTCCCTCTAGTCTTACACTGCTAAATTAGGGACGGCTAGCGCAGATAGCCCTCGAGTACCTTTGCGCGAAATTCAAGACAAACCAAACAAACAAACCAGTAATCCCGTCCATGCGTTCGAGTGACAGCCTGACATTATATACTTCCAATTGCTGAAACCCATGATTGACAGAGAAAAATTATTTTACTAAGAACGATAACTCTAGTGACCACACTAACATTCTCGTAACCAATCACACCTACAATACGGTATTTTTAGAAACCTATCACAGATGGCAGTAACTCCTACATTTAGCCACACGACGCCCGTGTAGCGACGCCATATGATCGTTCATATTGAATTATTTTATTAAGTATGTGACCACTGTGATGGATTTACTAACACATATCTGATATCACAATAAACAATTCAAAGATGTATAAAAGGAGGGAAAGAAAGAAAAATAAATCCAGATGAAATGTTGGGTAATCAGTAAAGCCGCCCAATAGCCAGACACAATCGAAGTGGAGAAGTCTTTATTTAACAACTGGGTGAATAATAGGGAAAGATGAGAAGTGCAGAAACAATGAGAAAGAGACAAAATTCAAATGATAATCAAAAGATTATCTGTGGTAATAGACATGGACAGAGGCTTGATGAATCAGGAAAGGAAAAATGTAACACATTCAACCAGAGACTGGGCTGAGACAATGGAACTGACTAAAGCCATACATGTAGGTTTGAAGTGTTGACACCCACAAAATGAGGGGCCACTCCATGAGGAGAAACTTGGGAGAATATAATCAATTTAAAACCAAATTTAGGGAGCCAGGAAAATGTAAAGCTACAATCATAATGTGGTGACCATGAGCACAGAGACCTGGAATTGGTACCACTGGCTCTATGATATAAGTGACTACTTTGAAGATGTTGTATTGAACCATAACAACCACCATCCCAGCAGAAGTAGAGGGAAGTGGGACAAAGCTTAAGAACCTCAATAAAGGTGGTATGGAGTGAACACTCCATGGTAGACCAGAGATTGGAAGGTGATGGATGTGTGAATTATTCATTCCAAACGTGAAGATGAATGAGGAAGCTAAACTTTACTGAGGTGGAAAAGAAGAACTAATCACTGAATGAGGTATTGAGAAGGGTAAGAAGAGACTTCTCTCCATCATTAGGAATCCTATTCAATAGTGCATCTTGTTAGAGCAGAGTAGTGTGGTCTCTGGACTTCAAATGGATGGAAGCAAGCAGGAGCCAATAATCCACAGAATGAAGTGTGCAGAGACTCAGAGTCATAAAAAAGTTTGTACCTCCACACAACTTAGAGCCAAGGTTAGTCTGAATGGTAGGGTCTTGAATTTGAGAATTGGACTTAAAGTTGCAAACAGCTATCAATAAAGTGGACACCATGGGGCAGAACAATAAAGTGTAGATTACTGGGATTAAATTAGGTTTCTGGTATCACAGGTTTCTATTCGGTTTCTGTCACGTTGAAGTAGCCAAAATCAAGTTTAGCCATGGGAAATAAATGAATACATAACAAGTCGAAAGATTTGAAGTCCCACTGATGAAAATTAGGATAATAAGATATACAGTTAACAATAATGAAAAACAATCAGACAGAATAACTGAAATATTACAAGTAGTAAAGCTGTGTAACGTAGAAACTATTAAAGCATAATCAGTTAACAAAATACTGATAAATATCTTATGGGCAAACCATCTAATTGTATCTAGCCCACAAAGTATGGAATAATAAAGAATGTGCAAATTGACCAGAATTACCTTAAAAAACACATTAATAATTAATGTCTAACTTAACAGATATCTAAATTAACAAGGACAATGAAGGACACATAATTAAGTCCTGCACTTCTAAAAATTAGGATTATAATAGTAATAGTAATGAACATCCAAGACAATTAAGTTTACCCAGAAAAAACAAAGCAGCAATCAGTAACTAACTTTCAATTCATCTAAAGTAACTCAGATGACAGAGGACATAAATATCTAACTTACCAAAGTATGAGCACTGGTGACAGGAAATATATAATTTCCCCATGTTTGAATAAGGACAAAGCTATAAGCAGGGCATCTTAACTGTGGATATATCAACTCTGTGTATGTTGACAAACTGGAAGAACTGGAAATAACAGGAAGAAAGGAGGGAAAGAACAATTTTCCACCAAAGTGAATGAAATGACACTGGTGGAAGATGTCAGAAAAACTGTCCAAATTTATTTATCACTGGTTGTATTGTTCCTTTGAACAGTGTCATGTTGGAGATAAAAACGATCACTAGATGTGCATGTGAATCTAGAGCCCAATGAATTTACATCTGTACCTCTTCTGCAGATAAAACTGAAGTCAATAGCGTTTTTAACTGGAACAAATATCTGTGTTTTAATACATTAATCTAAAATTCATCCACAAGTGAATACAAAAATAAAATACAACTGAGCACGCAGGTGCTTATTTTCGTACATGAGCGAGCATGCGCATAAATTAATCGATGCTTATTTTGACACATGTGCTTGCAGATGATTATTTTCATATATATGTGCGCGCAGATGCGTATATTTATACATTACGCCGCAGGTATTTATTTTCGTAGATGGGCGCACGGGTGCTGATTTTGGTACATGATCGCGCAGTTTGTCATTTTGGGAAATGCGCGAGCTAATGGTTATTTTATTACATGCGCGCTAGCAGGTAATTTGACAGATAAGCGTCCATTTCCGTTCATTGGTAGATGCGCACGCACATGCTTATTTCCGTACATGAGCGCGAAGATGCTGATTTTGTGCATAAATTTGTACATTGACACGCAAAAGCTTATTTTCGTACATGTTCTTGTATGTGTACAAATTAATATTCCTACATGTACATAAATTAAAAGATGCGCACGCATGTGCTTATTTTGGAACATGTGCCCACAAGTGCTCATTTTCGTACATGCACACTCAAGTGTTTATCTTCCTACATGTGTGTTCAGGAGCTTATTTTGGTACATGCGCGTGCTAGTACGTAAATTGTAAGATGCGCGTGCAATTGCTTATTTTCATACATGTGCGATCAGGCGCTTGTTTGGTAGATGCGCACGCTGGTGCTTATTTTTTTCATGAGCGCGAAGTTAGTAAAATTGTAGATGCGCTCGCAGGTGCGTGACTTGGTACAATGGTGTTCACATATTTCAGCAAATAATACGGATTCATTATTTTGGCTTTCATTAAAATTATTATAAGCTTCTAATTATTTTTTAATATGTACAGGCTAGCAAAGATGTTAATCAAACAACGGATTTTGTCTGCAATGAACAGAATCAAAAAGGATTGAGATCGTGGAAATTGGTGGTTAAGGAGATGTCAAAAGTTTCTTCAAATCTTAGGTATGACGTATGGAAGTATTGTCGTATTCCGAGTAGCTGCATACAGTTAATCACAAATCATACTGAGATATTCATTCTAAAGGAACGAAAAGTTCATTGTATGTCAGGAAAATATGCCTCAACTCTTGAATCCACCACCATAGACTTGAATATTTGGAACACATAAGAGGGGCGATTTATTCTCGTGTATCTTTCTTAATCTGTCTTCTTCTACCTGTGTAAATAAACAAAAAAAATGTGGTCTACACTTTTAGATCATGGGTGTTATAAGAGTAAGGTCAAATTTCATTGTTTAGTCAAACAATAGTAAACTACAATTGGTAATGGATACTGTTGATTGACTGCTGTCATTATAGTATTTCCGTTCAAACTTAAGGAATTTATAGAGCAAACAACTCTTGAATCGTTTTGTTAGACTATTCAAAAGAAAGGAAATCAACAATAAATCAGATTAGGTCAACATGTTTCCTTGGGTGTTTGGATTGCTTGCTTTTGGCTTGATCTGACGAAAAGATATTGAAGCATGTATTGGCATTACGAACTTGATTTAAACTGTCCGAGTGGTTTTTAGAACAATATTATTGTAACTTTATTTCTGACAAAAGTTGTATTTCGTGTAACTTCCTGAGAATTGGTATGCCAGAAGATTTGTATACACATGCAGTATGAAGGAATATTAATTGTAGTTTGTTTATAATTAGAAAACAACAGACCAAATAATGGTTTCAGAGGAAGGGTAAGATTATAATATGAAAAATTCAGTGCTTTTACATTACATCAACAAGATAATTTCACTACATGAATCACATTCTACATACTATTATTTCGAATTTTTTTATATAAAGTAAGAAAATGTTAACCCTAGTTACAACATAAATTCACGTGTTCTTTCATTTTGATATTGCATTAGAACCCTTGTATAAGACACCTACATTGTAAATAAAACTTAAATCGGTTACAGGAATTATTCGACGCTGAAGAGAATTACATACCTCACCGTCAAAAGCGGATTGAAAAACGTTTGATTTATAAAATTCTTCTTAACCTGTTACTTTGTTGTATAAAAAAGCGTACAGAATCATATGTATAAAACTATTTCACATTGCTTATTAATATACTGCAGACAATAAATTATTATTTGTTTTCTTAAAATCAAATACACGCTCATCTATGTTACGTAGCGGGAGAAAAACTCCATTCACAAACAATCGAAGAATCAGAATATCTTGTTGCAAAATAAGCAGTTACTAAACCATGTAGCAAATTAATCCTTGTATATCTATATCTGTTGAATGAAAGAAGAAATCACTGTCTCCACTCCAATCATCCACACGTGAAAATAGTAAAGAAAACAAAATCTGAAACACACATGCGCGCACATGTATCAAAATCAACACTTGCGAGAGCATGTACCAATTTTCGCACATGCGCACGCTGCTACGAAAATCAACACTTGCGCGAGCATATACCTATTTTCGCACCTGTTCGCGCATCTACAAAAATAAGGACTTATGCGTGCTTGTACTATTTTTCGCACTTGTGTGCGCATGTAACAATTTATGCCCCTGCGCGCACATGTACGAAAATCAGCTACTGCGCGCTCATGTGTAATAAAAGTAACTTCGCGCGCTTCTATGACAATCAACACTTGCTCGAGCATGTACCAATTTATCCAGGTGGGTCCAGACGTTCGACTCGTGATCTGTGGGTCGCGGGTTCGAATTCTCGTCACACCAAACATGCTCACCCTTTCAGTCATGGGGCATTATAATGTACGATGAATCCCTCTATTCTTTGGTAAAAAGAGTAGTCCAAGAGTTGGCGGTGAGTAGTGATGACTAGTGCTTTCCCTCTAGTTTTACACTGCTGAATTAGGGACGGCTAGCGCAAATAGCCCTCGTGAAGCTTTGCGTGAAATTACAAAAACAATCAAACAAATAACAGGAAAGGAAGTGAAACTAACAATAAAATCTACAAAAGACAAGACACCAGGAAACGATGACATACAAGTCATTCTCCTTTTTGAAAAGGCGTTCAGGGACTGTGTGTACACATAACAGCAATCTTTAACTTATCACTCAGTTCTGGATACATCCCGGTGTTTTGGAAGCAAGCAATAGTCTTTGTGTTCCATAAAAAAAGGAAAACCAACAAGTAAACCAAACAATTACCCCCCGATCAGCCTGGCCAGCTGTGTAGGAAAAATTCTCGAAAGAATAATTAGTAATAGACTATCAAATTGTTTAGAAATAACTTGAAAATCACTAGAATTAAAATGAATTCAGAAAATAAATAGACAGACCACAGATCACCTGGCTATCTAACTTCCTGGAAGATAGAAGTTGGAAAATAAATTCAGGAAACCTTATACATGCAAAAACGGCTCGTTTGGGTTGAGAAAATATTTTACGTTGAGGAGCGAACAACATTTCGACCTTCTTCGGTCATCCTTTGTAAACCTGACGATGCCGTTTTAACATATATTTCTCTACAAGTGGGTTTTCTCGACATCACTAATTATTATTTCATCGGGGGAACCTTCGCCTTTATTCCAGAGGTTGGTGTCCCCCAAAGAGAGGTAATTAGCCCTATTCTGTTCATCAATATGCCCTTAAAACACCCAAACTTGGGTATGCATTACAATTCGCGGAGGATGTTGTGGTCTGGAAAAGTGCTCCCACCCCATCCGTAACAGCGACAAATCTACAACTGTTGTTAGATAATATAGAAGAATACTGTGAGAAATATTGTATTAAACCAAACTTACCAAAAATCAATTAGTTACATTCACAAACAAAACATAAAAGAGATCCTTCCAAATTACACACGAGCGAAACACTTCTCCAGACCACAACAAACCTGTTAGATTTAACCGTCAATACGAAATTAACGTGGGTGAAACATGCAAATAATATATTTAAAAAAAATTGGAAACGCAGAAATTATGCAAATAGTCTAACCGGCAAAAACCAAGAAACCTCACCAGACAACATAATAAAAATCTACAAAACATATATACGACCTACTATCGAATATGCATTTCCATTATGGTTAAACATAGGACTGAAACACAAAAATAAAATACAATCAATACAAAACTTAATAATTACTGCAGCATACAAAGTCTCTCGTAGTACATTGTGAAAATTTATGTACAAATATACAAACCACAGCCAACAGACTCTTGCATAGTTCTCTAAATTACTTTTGAAAATTGACAAAAGAACGATCTACTGTGTGAACTTGATCACTACTCCAAAATGATGAAAGTAGACCAAAGTATTAAAGTTAAAAATACATTTTATAATCTAAAAATTGTCAAATTTCCTTTGTTTAACTTGCAAAACCTTCAAATTGAACACCACTCGTTTTTAAACATTCCAAACCAAAACTGTGAAACAATCACAGCTGTATGTATAATACACTTTTTGTTCTGTTACTACAATAAGAAAATGTGAGATTGTGTGATTATTACACATTTAGTTAATAAACTATAAAAATTCAGAATGGCCATTTTTTATTAGTGGTAGCTCCTTGAAAAAAGGCATACAAAAGAGGTGATGAGTTAATAGTGTGAAATGTCCACGTTTTCTTGTAAGCAAGATTTTTTATTGGAAGTAAAAAAATTGATATATAAAATATTTTTTACACACTCGTCTTGTGTTATCCCTATTACTAACAGTAAACCTTCAATTGAAGGCAAAGAGAGCTTTGTGAACATGACTGTATCATTCTAAAAATATCCCTGGAAAAATGTTAATTTACTTTATTCAGTGAACTTTCTTCAAAGATAATAACAGCTGATGTAAAATACTGCTATTTGCCAATCAGCTATTTAAGGGGAAGATATACATACAGACTTGATCACCAAGGAAGGGAATAACTAGGACTGTAAAATTTGTACAAGGATTATAACACAGGATGGGAAATCAAAAGATGGAATCTCTAACATAAAAATGTAAAAATTTCTTAACTAAAGATAAATAGCAATGTATAAATAAACTTCTGTTTAATGCAGATTGTTAAATCTTCATTCTTCATAATGAATATTATGAAATGATTCAAGCAAATAACTTAAAATATTCAAATATCCTGTATCATGTTAAAAATTCAATAAATTTTCTTTTTCCTTCACAATAACTGTATTTAATAACACATTAGGACATATGAATTCACGAACAAAAGAAAGACGAACACTAAAAAATTTATCAGACATGGATACATTGCTACAGCTATACCAAACTATCCTTAAAACATCTCAAACTGAATGTTATGAAATAAAATCAGAAATATAATGCCACAATAATAATGTATGTTGAATAAAGTTGTAATGTTTACTTCCATAAAAATAATTTTACGTCATTATAAGCAGAAGTATTAAATGAGAGGAACATCTTGATAGTGTGTCATAAAAATTGTCTTCTTATTTTAGTTGTTAAAAACAAACAGTAACAAAGGCTATAGATTATATTCATCACGTTTTTATGACATACAAATGAAATGATGTCTGACAAAAGTACTTAAGGGAGAAGTATACGTATCTAGAGTTGCAGAGTAAATGTTACTACAAAGAACTGTGACTATACAGCAAGATCTGTAAGTCAAACACAGCCTATAATAAAAACAATCTACAAAAAACATTTTTTGGAAACTGTGTACTAGTCATTCTGTTAACAACTGTATTATTATTTCTTAACTTAAAAAAAACAACAACCAACATGTCATTGAAGTATGCTTGTTTGTTATTGGATAAAACAATATAGTTTCATATAATATAGTACTGGTTAATACATACAAATTACTGTTTAAAACATCAAAAATAAACACCAGCTAACAAAACAACTATAAGTATACAATTAACTTTTAATGTATTCTATCCATTCATCCATCCAATATTTTCAGAAACCAAAACAGATAATAAATATACTGTGTACATAAACATATAAATATAGCTCTATATACAACTCAAGCAAAAAAATGGTATTATTAAATTGGATCAATTTACCAAACATTTATAAACTGATTTTATGGAAATTATTTGGTTTGCACACAAAACGAACTTGAAAACTATCTCCCAAAAACTCAGCAACAAAGGTATGGACAGATAGTTACAATAAACTATTTTGTGGAAAAAAAAAATGTACCCCACAAACATAAAAAATGTACAACGTACAATGCAGATAAATATCTTTCTTAGTTACTAAACAAAAAAACATTCCACAATACTTGATTTCTTCAAACTGAAAAATATCAACATCTAACACAACCAGAAAAATAAGTATGTTATACAGTTTCTTTGCAATAGTTATAAGCTTATAATGATTAATAAAATATTTTCCAAACACACACACACACACACAAAAAAAAAAAACAGTTCTGACTTGTTTTATTTGAAATCTGCTTGTAAATATTATGTTTTAAAGTTAGTTTCTAGATAAATTTTTATTATTTACACAAAAGCAAAAGCATGACAATATTATCAAATTTTATAACCTTTTAACGAGTGTTAAAATTCCAATTCAGTTAAATGGTTTTAGCTGTTTCCAGAAATGTAAAACTAAACATAAAGAAGCACTTCATAGTTCAAAATGTCAAAGCAATATACACATATTTACACTAATTATTCATGTCCACAGTAACATATTATTCTGAAAAAAAAAAAAAATGTATGGTCAAAACAAAGTAATACAAAAGGCTGGGACAAGAAACAACTAAATGTTGAACATTCAAGAGTAAGCAGTTTGAATCATGATGTGACCACTGAAGTTCAATCTGATAAAATGGATTGTAAACAACTACGAGTTTTTGTGAAAACATTTAAGAAACACAGGGGCTGATACTTCACAGAAATTTCCACCCTTCATGATGGTTATTAGCTTACAAATATTTTGAACCCTTAAAACAACTGATGGTCACAGAAAATGTTAACCCTTATCACTAATCTTTGTAACTGTTGAAGGCCTGTGCAAGGGAACTTGCACTATCATTAACAAATTGTTTTATATTAGTTAAAAGACCACTCTGACTTTTTTTCACAACAAATAACAAAAACAAAACAAGTTTTTTACTCACTATCTAAACATGGCTATCTTTTGTTAGAATTTTATATTGCTCTGTACCTTTTTCATTTGTCTGAATCTCTTGAGTATCTTATATGATTCACAATAGGTATTCCATGAATTAAAAAAACAACATGATATAGTACTAAACTTGTACTAACACAAATTAATATGTAAATCACGAGTACTAAGTCTTCTGTTTACAATCAGTAACAGGAGTAAGGTTACAAAAATTCTTCTTCATTAACAAATGTTTACTAGTAGTTCTAGTGCTGAAAACATCTACAAGTTTGGGACCTTCAAAATTGGTATTTCATGTAACAAACAAATTAAACAAACAGAAGAAGAAACAGTATAGTGTTAGAGAGAAAAAAAAAAACCTAAATGTTTAATTACATCTCTCCCATGAGCAGTCAAATTTATAAATGAAAAAACATGAATGATATATAAAAAAAAGCAACACTTAATGACTGTAATTATGAAAAAAATTGGATCTTAACATATTTTTCATGAAGTATGTATTATTCACACAAACAAAGTAAATTATATTATCTTATTATTAACTGTAATGGACTATTCCACTAAAACCTCTTTGCAAAGGAAAAGTATTTAACTACACCATCTACCAGATAGTGAGGTTTATTTAATGTAAAGTACAAAAACTGTTGACAATTATACCCCATAATAACCTGATGATGTGTCATTCATTATGAGGCTAAAATGTACAGTACAACATAACTAATAATTATTTTATCTAATTAGTCAATTACAATTCAACCAGTAGCATACTTATATGACAAGTAAAAGGCACAATTTTAAATGTTTCATAAAAGTTGAGCACAACTAACTTCTTTCAGTGTCCAATTATTAGAGAAACATGTCAAACATAATTCCCATTTTTAAGATTTTTTAAAAGTCCTTTTCCCATTTGTAGACTATTCTACCAAACATTTCTTACAAGCATGAGATGTGTGAGATTTATTTCAAAATAAACTGAACACTGACTTTCAGATACGCAGCACGTAAATATGTTTAATATTAAGTAAAAACCAGCTCTAACTGTCTGATGTAAGTAGAGGATGAAAAGTCTGTTTATACAAATTATACTACTTTGTAATATTACTACAGACATATTTGTTTTGTATATATAACAAACAAACTGAACAACCAGCTATAACTGTCTGATGTAAGTAGAGGATGAAAAGTCTGTTTATACAATGATAAACAAATTATACTACTTTGTAATATTACTACAGACATATTTATTTTGTATATGTTACAAACAAACTGAATTATTCTATAACTGTCTGATGTAAGTAGAGGATGAAAAGTCTGTTTATACAAATTATAATACTTTGTAATATTACTACAGACATATTTGTTTTGTATATGTTACAAACAAACTGAATTATTCTATAACTGTCTGATGTAAGTAGAGGATGAAAAGTCTGTTTATACAAATTATACTACTTTGTAATATTACTACAGACATATTTGTTTTGTATATATAACAAACAAACTGAATTATTCTATAGTAGTAACATCATATGCTCTTCTCAAATTTGTCAAATTATTTAGCACCACAAAAAAGTCACCTTATAGCAAAATCAAGGTACAGCACAGTGACTATCATTTAGCCACTTTTTCATGGTTGTAGTACTGTTTGTTTTTAGCATCTCCCACTATATTAGAGTATACCATATTAGCAGGGTAACAATCACATTACCATTTTTTTTCATTGTCATAGTACTGTGTTTTTCTCGTGTCTGCCATTAGGATGCAGCAGTTGTGGTATAGTAACAATCATTTAACCATTTTTGGATTATTATAACACAATGTATTATTATGTTACAGCATACCAGTCAACTATACCTAAATTATTGTACATAATACTAACTGTTCTCTCCTGTATTGTCTGCTCACCATTTTACTTCACCACATACCAGGTTGGCAATTTTACTTTGTATCCACATGATGATGTTTCTTCCAGTACTAACTGGGACCACACTTGAAAAACTGTATTAATTACTATTCTAAAAATCTCATAAAGGCACCTGGTGTTTGTTTTGAAAACACATCTTTACAGATATTGTTTATACAGATGACTCTCTTAACACAACTATATCAGTGTGTTGAATCATAAAGAAGACAGTTTAGATCTATCATAGCTGCTATTTATTAGACCACAAGGTTTGTTTATATTCTAATATCTGTATGTAACTTTACAATTAGTTGTTAAGTTATATTCAGAAAAACACAAGGAATTCAGTTGTGTCACAACAACAGTTTATTAGATGATTCAAGTTCATTTTCTACTATCTATATATTACCTTGAGACCAAACAGTTATGAGCTGGCTATTAAATCAAATGGAAAATTAGAAGAGAACTATAACACTGACCCGAGTTTAATGTCGTTTTTTTATTATTTGTGTTAATATCACAATTTAATTATAATATCAAACTTCCCTTAGAATCACACTCTTTCCCTATTCTATAACACAATAAATGGGCTAAACAAAAAGTGATTTAAAACTGAGAAATAAAGCAACACATGGGTCAAATAATTTTAATAATTTAATAATAATAAGAATCTTTATATTTTATTAATGTTAACTGAAAGCCTGGTTCACTCACTTCTCAGAATAATTGATATCAATGTTCTTGACATTGAACAGTCACATTTTACTAATTCATTAAACACACAAAAAACTGAATGGATACTTTCCATCAAGCCAGTAATTATAGGAAACCAAAATATGTAACAAAGGGAAGAATAAAGTACAATTATACTAATCACTGTTTGATGTTAACTGTCTGAGCTGTTTTAGGACGGTTTCTACCAACTTCTTCTTGTCTCATTGATTCTTTTTTAATGCTGAAAATATATTTTTCTTTTTGTCTGCTTCTCTCACCCTTAAGGGAATAAAGAACATTAATTCACACTAAAAGTATGGACAGGTCAAATTAATAATATTTTAAAAAATTAGTAAATTATATTATCCTTTTCATTCACAAGCCTGAACAAGACCTACCTAAAAAAAAATAAGACCCTTTAAAAAAATGTTGCATTATTTGAAACTTGTATTTTTTAGCAATAATTTTATTTCTAAAACAACTTGAAAGGTAGTTATACACTTTTCATAAATAAATAAACATTGCAATTGGTTCAAAAGCATGCATTATAAAATATAAAGTGTAAACACACCATTGTAAAGTAAAAAACAAAAAAATCTTTTTATCTTTATGACACAAATTCATCAATCAATCAATCAATTCTTTTATAAGTCTGCACACACAAATTTGCCCTAAACAATGTTTTAGGTAACACTGCATTACAAATCATTTGCTACTAGAGAAAACTCAAGTGATTCTTGGTAATTAAATAGTTTTGGTTTCAGATATGTAATCAGAATTTGTCCATCACCTCTAGATTTTAAGATAATGTAGTATCTCACTACTTTATCAACAATACGTCTAATACCATACAATCAGCTCAGTTCAATAGGTTTATACTGTGAAATTAAGTTTACATAGAAAGTTTAATGAACAAAAGGAATTTAATTTTGATTACTTCAAACAGTAACTGTATTGTATTGGTGTAAAACTCCATATATACTGTTCATATGTGCTACTTGTTCTTGATAAAATTATAATGACTTGCACCAATTTTGCTTCATTCCATGTTCACCTTTTCTGCCCAGGAATATTTGAGGAGTCCCTCAACTGAGCTTAAAATGGGCAGAGTGATACACCTCTCTCTCAAATGCTTTTCACTCACTCACTCACTCAGTTGGTTACTTTGTCTGGCTCTGTGCAAACTCAAAACAAAGTCCATCTTCCTCACATCATACCTGTGATATTATCAAATAAAATCAAAATTTTGTTTTTAAAATATTTTAAGCTAGTTCTCTAAACATAATTCTTTTATACTTTTTAGAAAATTATTTCATGTGCTGACTGCTTTCACTTCAAGTCCAAAAACCACCTAAACAGTTTATGCTACATTTGTGTAGTACAGTTTCCAAATCTGGCTTCACATAGTGGCTGAATAAAAGAAGAGCAATTGTGTCATTGACAATTTCAATGATACAGTGTGAGCCCAAAGATCATCTAACTAACTGTTATTTTTGCATTAATATTTCTGGATATTCAGACAAAACTAAACAATACACTAAATATCCAGAGATTGTGATGAAACCAGTATCTCATGGGGATGATTTTCTTGTGTCACATCCAGCAGAAAAGTGGGAAATAGAAGTAAAACTGTAAAAAAAGACAATGAATCATCTTGACTTCCTTCATTTGGTAATTTTATCCCTGTGGCATCTCAGCATAAACTGCCTCATCTGATCACACAAGATGAGCTAAATCATCAGATCTGTGACTTGTTTTATACTGAAACAGCATGGGGAAATTTCATTTACGGCAATGGAATTTATCATAAAAGTCTTGCTTCTCACTACAGCATGCAAGATACTTTGTGTTTCTGTACAAATGTTGATGCACTAATTGAAGAATCAAGTACTGAATATACTCTCAAGAAAGAAAACATTTTACCAATTCATCTAAAGTTAGTGTGAAAACTGTGCTTTTACATAATGGGAACACTAAGCCATTGGTTCCTGTTATTAATGCTGTAAACATAGTAGAACATGCAGCTTATACCTGAAGCAATCAAATATCCACTACTGCTAAGTCTATAAAGTGAGTATACTAAACACTGTAGTCTGTCTGGGATAGCCGATATCATAAAATTCATTAAAAAAAAAAGGAATGGCCAGTGAGAGAATTATGTTCCAGGAAAACAGAAAGTTGAGTACCAACTTTCACTGAATCATCAAGATATGTTTCTTCCCCCACTCCATCTGTCTTATAAGTTTCAAAAAGTTAGTGAAGTAAAAACTAAAAGGTGGTATCTTTGTTGGGCCACAGATTTGGGAAGTGCTGATGAATGGTGATTTTAAAACACTACTCAGTCAGAAAGAACTTACTGCTAGGAAATCACTCAAACTGGTTGTTAAAATTTTCTTAGGAATTTACAGAGATGAAAACTATGTTGTGATGATTAATGATATCTCTGAGAACAAGAGGAAAACTGGGTCCAAGATGTCACTACAGTTACACTTCTCACACTTTTAATTAAGCTTCTTATCAAATGATCTAGGTGCAGTGAGCAATAATCTTGGTGAGCACTTCCCTTAAGATATGTCTATAATAGAACAGTAACATCAAGAAAGACAGTGGAATCATGTGATGACAGAAGATTACTGTTGATTCTTATAGCATGAAACTAACAACATACATAAAAGATGCAACAAGTCAGTCAGGTATTTTGTAAAAAGAAATAAATAATAATACCATGATGAAAGTTTTAAACATAGCTTAAGTGTATTTTCAGTATATAATTACACATTGTTTTTGAACATTCTTAAATGCAATTTTCAAATAAAGTTATCAGAGAGAGTTATTTTCACAATATATAAGAATATTTAGAATAAACCTAACACAGCTCAAAAACTAGAGGTGATCAGTAATATTCAACAATTTTTAGAATCAGGATCAACAAACTACTCATGAACAGTTGTATTTTTATTGTGGTAGAGAAGCTTCTTTTGTGCACAGTGTAACTTCTGAACATATAATTACTGTGCAAAATTACTCAAACACTTATATGCTTTACATATTTCTAAAAAAATTACTTTGATTGAATGACTTAAGGATATTTCAACACATAAACAAAAAACATGAATTTTATCTCATAAGTACAACTCAAAGCTGATAGTTAAAACCATATATAACTTATATTATAAAGAAGCTTACACACAGAACAACCTTAAATATCAAATTTTCAAAATTACTTACAGATCAACCTGTACAAACTATATACTTCATGATATTCCTACAAGTACCTATATTCTCAGTTATGCCAACTAACAAGACATGCTTTAACAGATATGAGGTGTTCTTTCATTATAAAAATCCCAGGCACCTAGTTATCATAAAAAAAAGGTTAAGGAAAACTATCGTATTTATATGCAAGAAAGTATCAATTAATTGTGCAAATTTGTGGTAAGCACTGTTAAATATATGAACAAACAAACATTCTGAATTTAAGTGGTTTTCTACTAAATGAAACTAATTATGGCTAAATTAACTAACACATTCATGATTATTAACTTCAAAATGTAAAATAGAATTTTAGTTATAAACATTATACCATAAATTTAAGATTTTATTTCTATCTACCTTAGAAAAATAATATATTGATAATATTTATCTACTTTGTATTCAATGTTTTATTACTCTCACATTACAGGTGGAGATGAAAATCTAAGAATGTTTATTTAATGTGAAGCATTGGAACTTATCATCTTGTGAATATGTGCAAATTGTATGCATGTATGATTAACTGACTACACAACAGACATTCAACTATTATTAAACTCTCGACAGTTAAAATTGATTCATTAATAATTATGGTATTAATACAGAGAATTCTCAAGTTATGTTTAATATATAACTATGATAAAAAACATCTACAGAGAGAAACTTTTTGGTAATAAAATCTACAACTGTTTCCAACTTCTGATCAAAACAAAATACCTACATAGTTCAAATAAAAATTAAACGAGTAATGAATATTATATACGTCTAACATATCACCATACTTATGATGATTAAAAGGTATTGATTCATCTCTTATGGTACCCTCAATGCAAGCAAATTTTTTGCTATAATCCCAAACAAAAATTCAGCTAGCTTAGGAGGTTTAGTTTTGTTCTAAACACTTATCTTAAGATAACAATGCTAAATAATCCTCATAAACAAATATATATATATCAAACAATTTAACCAATACTAAAAATAAACTAACATTAAGGAAAGAAAAAAATAAAACATTACTTTATTCAGAGTCTACAACTATTTATCATCTTACCTTCATTCTTTCTAAATTTGTATTTACATCTGTCAAAGGCTAGTTGAGAAACTAAATAAGACTTAACTTTTAATTTAAAAAATGAAACTTGACATCTTGCAGGACTTGTCTTGGAGTAAGACATCAATAGTATCAGGTTTCTTAAGGGCAACATATAACTAGGTAACTAAACATACAACTTTTCAGGTGGCTATACGTTTCCTTTTTCCTTTTTTAAAAATCAAAACATGCATAATAATTATTGGAAAGACTTTAACAATTTATAATAAAGCAAGTTATAGTGACATTTAAAATTAACTTTGATCACTTTTATGTTCCACTTACTTTTCAAGCACAACTACAGCAACTTGTGGGTTTACCCTTCAATACTTACTATTTTCTTGTCCATAGTCATGAAAGTAGGTTGCCCAGTCCCATGTCATGAAAAGATCTAGAAGTTATAAGAAAATATAACTACAAAAATTCTGCAAGATAAATTCCAGTGCACCAAAATAAAGTAAACTGCTATACGTAAATTAACTAACAAAATTACAAGAAGAAGGAATTGTACACTATAAGTCAGAAAGCAATAATAAGAAATCAGTTTTAGTGAAAGGAGACTGATGGACTCTGTGACTAAACTAAAATAATTGGAAGATGTGATATCAAAAAATATATGGAACTATTTTACTTGGTACAGTTTCCACAGTTAATACATCTTTAATTATGTTTGTTTGTTTTGAATTTCATGCAATGCTGCACGAGGGCTATCTGCACTAGCCATCCCTAATTTAGAAGTGTAAAACTAGATGGAAGTCAGCTAGCTATCCCTAATTTAACAGTGTAAGACTGGAGGGAAGTCAGCTAGCTATCCCTAATTTAACAGTGTAAGACTAGAGGGAAGTCAGCTAGCTATCCCTAATTTAACAGTGTAAAACTGGAGGGAATTACGTACTTTAAATACTACACATTCACACTAAGACACAACTAGCTAACATCTGATCTTAACATTAGTAACAGAAGGTGTATTTAATGGCCTAAATATAAGCATTGGGTGTAAAACATTATTATAACAAAGGCTTAGTTGAAACACTACTCCATTGAAACCCTTGGTAACTTTTATCTTACTTTTGTGTATTCCTCAATGTTAATAAACAACTTAAAAAAATATAAATAAAATGCTATTTAACTTATCGTGGTGCAATAAGTGAGCCTAGGGTATTATTTGTTTTATAATTAAGCTTAAAAATGTACTGTGCAATAACTTACTCTAAGCTCAATAAAGACAAAATATCAATTCTAAATCTAAATAATTTCTGAATTAAATTGTTTTGTTCTATCACCAAAGTTAACAAGAATAAAAAACAAACCAATATGTATATTAAACATTCACAACATAAATACCATAGTTGACCTAACAATATCAATTGGGAGTTTTGTTACAAAACAATGATATAAATTGTATACCATTACTATTAAAAAAAAAGAAGCATGACACAAACTGTTTATTATATATATTAACACCAGAGGGACATTTAGAGTGTTCCTTCTACCACACACATTATACTCTTTAACACTGTAAATATGTGACAGCCATAAAGCTTCTTATTTCCAAAGAATGCAACATGTAGATCTTCAATGTTTTCAGTTTACTAAAATGTTTAGTTAAAATAAAGTTAAGTTATTTGAATTTTTAAGTCTATCTCATGCTACTTTTATCATTTTTCTAAAGTACTTCATAACTTGTTCTTAATGTTTCATGAAAAATTTAAAATCTTCCCAGTAACAGTAAGCAGAGCCAATCTTTATGCATATACTCAAAAGGTGATTTACAAAACTATAACTTTTATCTCTGTATTTCTATAGACTGGTAGAACTTTTAAGCAAATAGGTCTATTCAGATACCAATAACTATTTTGAATCTATTCAATGTTACACAGCGTGGCTTTCAAATGCATTACTAAACTTTTGGAAAAGAAATAGCAATAACTAACATACTGAGCAAGACTTAAAACTGAACAAAATACACTATTCATTTCAAGCAGGCCAAACTAGCCTAACAATCCTTTGACTGTTTATGTACATGTGAAACTGAATGAGTGTTGAAATCTTTATCAGTACCACATATAACCCAATAAAGGTGACATAAAATATTTTAACTAGATTGACTATTCCTTTTTTAGGATAATAAAAGAGCAATGATTAGTAGGGCACATTACAAGTACAGATGTTGATGTCATTTATGTCAATAATAACAGAAGACATTCCTGTCATGTTTAGATGTACATAAAAAAATGTGTGCATCACATGAAAGATGGCAGTGACAACAGTTAAAAAGATGTTAAAACAGTTTTCACAGAATAGAAAAATAAAAAGGAACAGGTATTACAGAAAATGATAATGTAAAGAAATATATAGGAAACAATACTAATATATGGGAAATGAAAATGAATAAAATATAGGCAATATTAATATATAGGAAACAATACTAATATATGGGAAATAGAAAAATGAATTAAAATATAGGTGATATTAATATATAGGAAACAATACTAATATACCGGAAATAGAAAAATGAATAAAAATATAGGTGATATTAATATGTAGGAAACAATACTAATATATGGGAAATAGAAAAATGAATTAAAATATAGGTGATATTGATAAAAAAAAAAAATACAAAGTTGTTTTGAAATTTTTTTTAAGAGATGCACAAAGGTCATTAATTCTAGGACTAAGAATGATGTCATACTGTTATAGAATTTAACAATGCTATCCAATAAACATCCTTAATTTCTTTCTAAAAGTGGAAAAGATTCACAAATAACAATGAACAGTTGTGTTGAAACTTGAGAAAATTAAATAACCTTAAACAATATCAAACCTAATGAAGGGCAGTTGCTTGAAACACTAGTTAAATAATGTAACTGTTTTTGTCCTTTTTTTAACTTTAGGTGTTTATAAAAACAATATTTCTTTTGTGAAGTAAGAGAGGATTCCATGTACTGTAGACCAGCACAGTGCTTCCTTGTACCTAGAAAAGCATGAGACCTGTACAAGTAAAACTTTATACAACCTTCCCTAACAATGGCTAGTGACCAATAAAAGCCAGCCTATTAACCTGAGACACACATCCTCTAATACAAAGAAAAGCAATATGCAACAAAATTCACATAATACAAACTTGAAACTCCCTTGAGTTAAAAAAAGAGAAAACAGACCTCCATGATGGTCACTGAATATTTAAACTACTGTACATATATATCAACCAGTCTCTGTATCAAGAAGACTAATGATTGATTTTCAGCCACGACTACTGAAATAAATAGTTCTTTGAGATTTCCAAGAATATGGAAGCAGATTATTTGTCAAAACACAGGATAAAAAAGTAATGAATAACTGGTATCTAGTAGTTAATAAAAAGTTCTCAATTAACAATCAGGCTGAAGTGACCATACAGGTTACCAACCATGACAGTTCATGAGCATCAGAACTATGGGATGGACAAGACAAATACAAAAACTTGTTCACCATTTACCATTCAGATAACTAGACTAGACTGATGTTTCAGGCAAGACTAAGAAAAGAGGATTCTAAAGTATTCTAGAGATGTTTCTCAAGCAAATTAGAATGACCAAATACAAAGTTCACCAAAATAATTATAGCAGAAGTAAACAATCTGACTAACAATTACTTTGAAATTCTTTTAAAGCCTGTAGAAAAGTCCAGTGATTTAGTCAACAGAAAAAATAATAAAAAAAAGAGAATAAAAGCAAATAACTTCATGAAGAAATCACAATTCCAAGAATTACATGACAAAATAAGTCACTCTCACATACAGCTGTGATAAGACATGTAACTGGATTACTCGAAGTTCAAGAGAGCGAAGTCAACAAAAAATGTATCAATTACAAACATATATGTGACATTTATAATCACGAGTACAAATGCCATAAATACATTGACGGATGTCACTGACAATGAATGTAAATCTCGTGTATATATTTGGTTCCCAGACATATAAAAAGTGTTCTTGACTGAAGCTAACGGGCAAAAAATTCCAGATTAAAATGCACACAGAAGCATTTAAATGACATAGTCTTAAGTACTCACATCAGAAACTCACTGATGAGTAGTGTTGATAAACAAAATAACACTGAAAGTCATATCTGTTTATCTGATCAGAACAGCAGCATTTTAAAATTAATTTATATGCAAATTACTGAATTATGTGCAAAATTTAATTAAACATCTTTACAATCCATGCATGTGAATGAAATTAACATTATAGTATATAATTTAATGTTTATGTTATCCAAGTTTTAATTCTTTGTTACAACAGAAACATTTAAAATAAATATTTTGCTCACATAGTTTGCTTGTCACATGATCCAAGTTATATAAAAAAAATCTCCAATTTAACAGAAACTGACTGTAAACACATAAGCTCACAATGCATACAACTGTCTAGATGCCAATGTATTTTCACATGTCCTTTTGAGACATACGATATATGCAATCTTAGAACTGAATCCACTGCAAAGAGAAATAGATTTTACAGCCTTTTATGGGTGCTATGCCAATCTTCTATACTTTGGAAACAAATTAATGACGTACAAGTAATTAGTTAATACAAGTGTACAAAGATGTTATAAAGAGCTCAGTTTACACTCCACTCCACCAACAGTTAATATGAAATTGGTGTACAGTTTTTGTACTGAAGTCGAAGTAACAGCCTGCAGTACTATTGTCTACAGCACTTACAGTAGTTTGTTACCTCAAAATGCTATAGTTAGAGACAGTTGAATTGTACTTAAATCTAATTTTTATATTTTAGTTGACTATGTATAATTTATGTTTTAAAAATCCTATTTGAGTGATTTAATTGTTTTTATAAGCTTAACTTGTTACATAGATTGTGAAAGCTTTATAAACAAGATGGTATCTATCACAGCCATCCTGTTTTGGCAACACACCTATGTGGGGAATTTCTCAAAATAACTTCTACATAAAAGGCCTATTGGTATCAGTTAACATATCAGAATAAATAGAGACAAAGAATTTTAAAGGAGAGTTAAAAATAAACTATAAATGAAAAGATAAAGACGTTAAATTATGAATATGTGAAAAAGATGACTATACTAATAAATTTCTATAAAGATGTAAAAGGTATGTACACATTTTTGTTAATTTTAAAATCATTTCCCTGCACTCTCTGTTGATGATGACAAATAGAGTTAGTAATACGGTGCATAAAAGAGAAAAAAAAGTACAAACATTTACCTTAAAAAACAACAATTGATGTTCATTTATGAGGTTCTAGAGGTTATACAAATGAAATGTAGAAACAGTAAGGTAAAACGTATTATTTTTATACTTTATGTAAAAATTACTTTGCATGTGAACTACTCAGAGTCCAAGTGTAAATAACTACATTAAATAATGAATTTTTATCAGAAAAATCCAAAAAATATTTACAAAATAAAACTTTTGCTGAAACTACTTACTTTAATGAAAGTTTGTTATCAAGTTTTAAGGAAATAATTTCATTAACTAGTTTCATTTTTGAAAGGCATTTCATGAGAGTTGCATACTTTTCTTCCTATGAGCATATATCATTCTTCAAGGTTTAATGTCTTCCATAATGTAACTGTTAATTACATATCTATATACATAATATATGCCCATGTTACATACGTATACAATATTAATGACTATTCTACAGCAACCACATAAAATGTATTTAGTCCAAAAGCAATGTTTACATTACTTGTAATATCTTTTAA
>NW_027467782.1:19471094-19629668 GCF_004210375.1 Tachypleus tridentatus | reverse complement strand
CGAGCATGTTCGGTGTGACGAGGATTCGAACCCACGACCTTCGAATTACGAGCCGAGCGCCTTAACCACCTGGCCATGCCGGGACATTTATATTTGCTTATTTTCATTTGCTGTTTAACAAATCGGCATTAGCCAAATTTTCTTTGCTTGGATAACTGTAGAACTTTGATGTATCTTATCTGATGTTCAAACACCCCTTTCGTCATGCCAAAATTTTAAACAATAGAAATTCTCTAACAAGTTTACATTTATGCTAGCTAGAAACTTTCTCATTAAAAACACTGGACTCATTTACGCACCACATAGAGTTAAAAATGTGTTTTATTTTACTTTTTATGAAGCATCATTATTGTCGTGTTTGTATTCTTTTTGCGCTTTAGTTCAAATCGATATTGATGAATTTCGCAGCGCCATCTCGATGTTAAACTGTTTCCAAACAAATATTAAAATATTCGAATTTTAAATACAAAGGCACCCATAGATTAAGGACATCTGGTGGAGCCCAGTAATAGGACCGAACACTAATATCTCTAAAAGTCTGGTATTAATGCTCATGGTGAGCAGACACAGATTGTCCGTTTTGAAGTTTTCTGATAAAAAAAACAACAACAAAAACAGCGTAGAGTAAAATTCTCGATAATTGCAGCAACTAAATTAAAATATACATCACGCAATTTATCATTCTTAAAAGTATAGTTGTTGGTTCCAACGTTTTTTATTTCAATTTCTTTTTTAGTTTGATTATTTTTGAAATTCTCAAATTTCTAATAACGCTTGTTAGTAATTGTTCACATTTTGTTCTGTTTAGTACTGGAGACATATCGTACTTTCTACAGAGTTTTCCCCGAAGTAAAGTTGTAAATATTTCGACATGCACAAGATAAACATTCCCTTCCCTTTTTACTTATTAGAAATCAATTTATAGAGTCAATTAGTTTGCTCAAAATTTGGATATTTCAATAAAAGTGTTGTTCGAAAACGTATTTGAATTGATATCCACCAAATTTATATAGCCCAGTTATCGGTAGTTTCATTGTATTAATTTTCAAGAGGTAATTTCTATATAATGATAACTAACATCAACCTATCCTGATTCTTGTTATTTTTAGAAAGAAACAAAGGCGAATGTTTTCACCAATAGGAAGGACATCCAAAATAGCAATGACTCAAGTGAAATAACAAACATTATCACAAGTCTTGAAGGATCACATGCCAAATATTTTATAACAAGACAGCCTCATAAATATAAACCAATTATCTCATATATATCAGAAACTCCGTTAACTGAAAGGAAGAAGGTACCTTCACCTTGTCGACGTCACAACAAATTTACGAAATACAAATCAATGAGACCTCTCTACTTCAAAGAACTGCGAGATTTGTTTAACGAAAGGAAATCATCAGAGTCAGAGGGTTCTGAGGACTAGAGTCGACAGACAAATTGAGAAACGTAAGCTCCTGATACATTGTTAGATCCACAAGAATTTTTTGACTAGTGTTTAACCGAATTAGAAAGCCAGATGCAAGACAACAACAGAATAACTTCTATGATCGGACGATTTTCTTCACTAATAAGAGACAATGACTCTCGATTTATGTTTTCTTGTCCCGGACTTTCACAAACTTCACATCGATAAAAAAATTAAAATAAAATGTATGTAAATAGAAAATAAAAAGTTATAGAGTATTTTAAAATTGCCTGTTTTATCGCTTTAAAAATCCATGTTTGTTTCAAAGAAAATGATTATTTATTACAGAAGCTTTATAAATTATAACTTCACTGTAGACACACAAGTTGGGGAAAGAATGATTTCAAATTAGTAATTAATATTTTTTGGATATACAAAACTGTTTAGTTTAAGAGTTATTATTCAATTTATTTGGTGAGTTAATATTTAATGATTTAAAAAAATAATAGTGATTAATTAAGTTCAGTTGTATGACGTGGCAAACAAACAAACTTACCACGTTATACAAACAAACTTACCACGTTGATAGCCCTCGAGTAGCTTTGTTCTAGCCGTCCCTAATTTAGTAGTGTAAGACGAGAGAAGGCAGCTAGTCATCACCACCCACCGCCAACTCTTGGGCTACTCTTTTACCAATGAATAGTGGGATTGATCATCATATTATAACGCCCCCACGGCTGGGAGGGCGAGAATGTTTCGTGCGACCGGGATTCGAACCCCCGATCCTCGGATTACGAGTCGAATGCCATGCCGGCCTTCCATCTACTGTCACTATCAATTTTCATACTATAATGGAGCGCCACCGCTAGTACAGCGGTAAGTCTGTGCATTTTCAAGGTTAAAATCATCGGTTTGTTTCCCTCGGTGAGCTCAGCAAATAGCCTGATGTAATTTTGCTATAAGAAAAGCACACACTAAACAATCATTTGTAGGTGACAGTGTGTTCATACGCATAAAAGTAGGTCGAAGTTGTTTAAATGAACTTATTAATAACTAAAATACTCATGCTTGTTTGTTTGTTTTTTAATTTTGCACAAAGCTACTCGAGGGCTATCTGCGCCAGTCGTCCCTGATTTAGCAGTGTAATACTAGAGGGAAGGCAGCTGGTCATTACCACCCACAGCCAACTCTTGGGCTACTTTTTACCAACAAATAGTGGAATTGACCGTCGCATTATAACGCCTCCACGACTGAAAGGTAGGGCTGTGACGATTACACGATTAACCGGTTACGGTTCGGTTATTGCTCTTTACCGGTTACGGATTTCCTAACCGATTAATCTAAGATTTTTTTCCGAGAAAAATAAACGAGGGAAAACAATACGATTGTCGACATGTATATATTCCATTATTTGACCTTGACATCGGTATGTTTGCCTGTCGTGATTTTACGAACTGCTTGCCTTTTGTTTAGTTGAATTTTCGTTGTTGTTGTTGTTGACCTTTAGAGTTTTGTTTACGTTTGGTGCGGCCGTCACGGGCAAATTCCTGTTTTGATATCTGATTACTTGAACGGCTAATGAACGCACGATGTCATCTAGCTTAGAAAGTGGTCGGAGATCTATTATCTGGGATCATTTTGACTTGACAGATTTAGATTTGAGTGAAAAAGATGGGCCTGTGGCTGGAAAACGACAAACGTCTTTAAAAGGCTGGCATACATCCGTATGCCGACAGTAAATAGCTACTTAGCCTCAGCATATGAAGAGTGCAAAGCAGAAGTTGTGGAAGAAATGTCAGGGAAAACAGTTGCTATTACAACTGACCTGTAGACCAACTTGAAGATGAAGCCGTTCATTACGCTTACTTGCCATTTTTGACTGCGGAGTGGGAACTCAAGACCAAAGTTGTTGCTACTCGGGCAATAGATGATCGCCATACAGGGGTGAACATAGCACAACATGTCACAGATATTGCTGAGGAGTTTGAGCTTGATGCTATCTCTGCCCTAGTCACGGACAATGCGTCCAACATGAAAGTCGAAGGAGGCCAAATTAGAACATATGTTTTGTTTCTCACATAGCTTACAGCTGGCTATCACCGATGCTCTCAAGGAACCTAACATCGCCAAAGTTCTTGCTCCAGCCAGACGTTGTGTGAGCCACTTCGACCGGTCCACTGTAGCTACCCAAGCCTTGCATGACCACCAAACAAAAAAAAATCGGCGTTGAACCTCGTATTCTCATACAAGAAGTTGCCACAAGGTGGAATTCCACATATCAGATGTTAACGCGACTTCTTCACCTCCGTGTGCCTGTTATGGCAGTGCTCTACGATGAAAGCATAACAAAAGCAAAAGATCGTGCCAGCTTGGTGTTTGACGATGCCATGTGGAGTGTGATGTAAGGAGCAGTAGAGGTCATCTTGCGCCGGCGACCGAGCTACTGACAAAGGAGAAAATTCCCACATCGAGCAGCATTTACACTGTACTCAAGCATATACTGACCAGGTTACATGAAGGTTAGGGTTCTCAGGGACTTCAAAAAATTGATGGCAGGAATGCAGATGTGTTGACAACGCTGAAAGTAAGAATCGTGCAGGGAATGATGACTCGATTTCAGGTAGACAACTCCGGGGTTCCGACCACTGAACCAGGATTGTGGTCCCTCGCTGCAATATTGGACCCTCGCTACAAACGGCTGAGTTTCCTTCCCTATGCCCTGAGAGAGAGGGTAGAGGATTATCTGAAGGACCAACTACTCCGTGACAGCATATCTGAGCAAGACTCAACCCACGAACAGGAAAGCCCAAACATTTCGCTCACACAAGAACCAGTGGAGCCACACACGACAGAGAGCCTGTTTGACTGTATTCAAGGTGATATAGCCCAATCACCATCCAATCGTCCCTATGTATCCATTGAGCTCGAATTGGAAGCATATCTATCTGATCCGATCTCCACCTCTGATCCACTAGGCTGGTGGAGGTTTCAAGAGAACAAATATCCGAGGTTAGCTGTATTAGCTGAGAAGATTTTGTGTATCCCGGCGACTGAAATTTCATCCGAGAGGACATTCTCTGCTTCAGGACTAACAATGTCAAAACTCAGATGCAGTCTGGACCCAGAAAATCTGGATAAAATAACTTTTCTGCACAAGAACTTCACTTTCCCAGAAAGACCAGCTCGACCTCTGGCTGCCGCCCTTGGTGGATCTACTACCGTGGAAGCTAACAATCTGAAAACAGCCCGGAGCTCTCATGACAATAATTTAAGTTCCAGTGATGAGCATAATTATTTTTTTTGTTCTAAATGTTCATGGCAATTGATGAGTTTATGCCAGACGACTGTTGCTGTTTTATTCTTTTATTTTTTTCAGGAACGTTTTCAATTAATATTCATAGGACTTGTTTGTGTATGCTTGGTTTCCAATAGCCAATCATATTGGTAATTCAGAATACTAATTCTGAATTAATCTGGTGTAAAAGTAAAGGCCCGGCATGGTCAAGCCTGTTAAGGCGTGCGACTCGTAATATGATATATAATATGATTAAAATGATAATTTCATAAACCTAAACTTAATTTTATTTGTTAATATTATATAGTTAACTTATTACTTCATAAGAAGGTATGGTTGTTTGTTGTGTTAATGTTTTGTATTCTTGATTGTTTCATCACTTGTAATGTTACAAAGACACTTCTCATCTACTGGTGATTGTGGATAACAACATTTCTAAAATATTGTATAAATACTGTTATGTTCATATAGTCTTTTATTACTAACTATCATTCATATATAATTGCACTATTTCATGTACATTCTATGTATTCTAGTTCCTTGATCTTTGCATGACTAAGTTTTGTTTATTGTTTTTGTTCTTATTATTTTTGTTTGTTTGTTTGTGTTCATTGTTAAATCTTTATTAATGTAAAAAGTTTCCAATATATTGTATTGTTATGGTTTCTAAAATGTTGTTAAACTAAGATCATATCTATAATTACTTTAAACAAGCAGCAGTATTCGGTTTCATAAATGTGGGTATAGCAAGTTTGTGCCTTGGGCTTTCCATTTTCTAGCACAACTTGATAGCTAAGATGTTATAATTAACACTTTATGAGAGAGTACAAAAGTGATAAAGAAAACTGTATAGTGGTTTACTGTGTTGAAGACTTGGCAGGTTTGTGTTTTAAGTACTCTTGATTTCATACTTTTTCATTTATTTCTAAACCATTTTCTAAATGAACTGAAGCTATTCCTTAAAATTGTATAAATATCATTATGTTATCTAAAGAATAAAATTTCTCCAAAATCCAAAAGTGATGAAACATATATTCCCTGAATTAACTGCCAAACAGTACAACAAACATTTTCACAAATTATATTGATTGCAGGTGTCTAAACCAATTTTGTATTGTATAACTGGTATCAGGCATTTCATTTTATTCCAGCCACCAGCTGTTACCTTCCACAGATAATCAGGCATTTCATTTTATTCCAGCCACCAGCTGTTACCTTCCACAGATATGTGTACATTCATAACCTATAACAGCATAATGGACAATATCTCTATGTGAGATGTTGGTTAAAGCAAAGTAGCTGCAATCGTGTTCAATAAATCATGTAAACATGAGATTTACATTAATATAAAGTTTTCACATCAAAGAAATAGAAAAAACAGTAACTAAAAATAGTCGGGTAATAATAATCAGATTTGGCTTAGAAATGTCTTTAAGAATTTTATTATGATGCCATTTCTAAAAGTTATACTTGAGACATAAGTAATAGTTAAATTACTTAGAAAATAAATAAACAGATTTAAATATTTTTGTCAGAGATATTTAGAACATTACCAACTGTCCATGGCACTCTCACAACTCAGTGCGAAAGGAAGCATGCATAACCCTCTCTAACATGCTTATCCTTTAAATTGTTTATGCTAGCTGATATGGAAATTTTTTATTCGGTTTTGAGAATTAGTTTGACTGGTTTTATCATCCATTGTGTTCATAAGAAAATTTTATCAAGAATCTCAATCTTTTATAACATTTTTTATGCATATTGATACCTTAAAGTGGTCTACTGACATTTACTCAGTCATCAACAAATTTATAACATTTAATGTTATTTATCTGTTTCATGTTGTATCATATTTCAAAGTCCATCTTCTGACAAGATAAACTATTTTAGTAGTTAGGTTGGACCCTGCTTAAATTGAATATCATCTAAGCAGTACGTCGTCAGTTTACCATCTGTTTTGGTCCATATGAGAATTTTATTAGTTCAACATAAAATGTAATAAATGATTGAAACCAGGATGCTTGAAATGCAGAATTAATTTTTGGAAAAGTTTTTCTAGCAATTGTGTTCTTCAGGATATACTTTAATTTTACACACACACAAGTCATTATCTGTTTAAGTTTACGCATTAAAATGTATTATATACCAGATTGTTTTCATATACCTGTTGAGATGTTTCTTTTATCATATTTATTTTCAAAAGTTCTAGATCTGGCTAATAAATAGTAAGTTTGAACACTGATAAGTTAATGGAAATACATTTCTCTGTACTTGTTTCTCTAATGAAGGATAAGCCTTTTTTTTCTGAGTTTATTTCACTGATATAACAGGCAGAATATTTAATTTCCAGTCTCTGTTTCTAATTAGAGAGAAGAGTTAGTTTAAACCTAACATGTTTCGTTACCATAGTTATACAGTCTCAATAACTGTCCTCAACGTTCAATACAATGGATGTCAACATCAATAACAAGTTATTAATCGAATTAGAGATGAGTTGTATGTGTCAACCACACAATTATTGTGTGGTATCTACCATTACTGTGTCTCAAATTTTGTAAAGAAGGTTTATACCCCTCCATTACTCCATGCTTTCAGTTGTAAGCTAGTATCTGGCAATTTAATTCACTAAAGTTTTAAAATCAACACAGCTTCTATTTGTAGGTAAGCATACACTATGGGCTATCTGTGTTCTGCTCACCACCAGTGTAGAAAGCCAGTTTCTAGCGTTGCTAGTCCACAGACATACTGCTGTGCCACTTGGGATGCACCAAAACTTTAGAAAACTGAAAAAAAAAAAAACCAATTTTCATGTTCTTGGAAGAAAGTTTACTTTTGTTATGTATCTGCTTCACCTGTGATTGTTTGTTGTTAAATAAACATAAAGTTACAGCAAGGGGCGCATGTGGTCTGCCCACCGTGAATATTGAAATCCAATTTTTAACATTGTAAGACCTTACACTTACCCCTGAACAATCGAACGTGTCCCACTTTGAGTGATTTAATTTGCTTTATAGAGATATATTTTACTGTAGTTATTTGTTACAGCTTCCACACCCAGTAAAACACAAATAAATCCGTAAAATTGAATAACATATGTTTGATTTTCTTTGTTAAGACTAATCAATTTAATCTTATGGTTTGATTATAATATATTGTAAAATTTAAAGTATTTATCCAAGTCTCTGTTTGTCTCCCTTTATTTGTCAAACACATTTTAAGACATGAAACGTTCGGCCAGAAGATTTTCTTGTAATCGAAACCTCACCTTTTTTACTGGAAATGTTTATTTGTTATTGACGCCTGACATGATCTATTAGAGCGCTTTGCTCGTAATTGGCAGATCACTGGATTTACACCCGTCGTCAAACATGTTTACCAATCCCTTTAACGTGGAATAAGAGCAATCAACGAATTGGCGGTTGATGAATGTTGACCGGTCGCCTTCCCTTTAGTCTATCACTTCAAAAATTAGGGACGATTAAAGGAGACATCTTTGCAAGAAATTCAGTAAACAAACAACCTGTTAATAACTCATGATGTATTCATGGTAGAAAATTTGAAAGTTTCTAGTTATACTTTGCTTTGTATGGTAAGTTTACAGCAAGAAATAACAAATGATTCATTGGTAAAAGATTATTTCGGAATCAATAAGCAGAAGTTTAATATTATTTTTAACATAACCACTTCGAAATCGATAAAACGGTAACAGCATCCCCATCTATTGGTTATTGTTTAAATTAGAGTCAATGTGACTGTTATGAGACTATTATGAGCATCAGTGCTGCTAGTGTGGATTATATTACGTCAGTATAACTGGTATGAGACAATTTGGGTGTCAGAATGACAACTGAGATAATTATAGATGCCAATGTAACTGATATGTTGGGTGTCAGTGTGACTAAAACTGTCATGTTCTTTAGTGTGACTGGTTTGACTCTTTTTGTGGCTGTTAATGGCTAGTGCAAGACTGTTATGAATGTTAATACCACTGAGACTGTTATAGATGTCATTGCGACTGATTTGAGGCGTTTATAAAGGTTATGCACGAGACCTCATGTACCTGATCGGCTTTGTTTATTCCGCCACATTGGACGTAATAACAAATTAGTGAAATAACGATGACACTATTTTCAGTTAAATACTTAGAACTGAATCGTGTAATAATACTAGTTTATTGTGATGCTGTTGGTTGAACAAAATACAAGGCTGACCTTTGGTTATCTTTGTCGGTGTCTCCATGTAGAATACTGGGGCCACTGCACGTGAATAACACTCTCATATTCCTGTTACATACGTGCAATGTACAGTCAAGCTCTGGCCCTCTAATTGACCTACAACCCATATGAAGGGCTGTCGAACAGTTGTGATTGAAGTAGTTACATACACATTCGTAACATGGTAAAAATACTTTCTTTCTGAGAGTGAAATGATCATATGGTTTTAGAGATGTAGATCTGAAAATGTACCACTATTTCATAGGAAGACAACATGAATATTAATAATAGAACTACAAAAGCTACAAAAATAAAAAAAATTTTTTTGATACAGACCCAACTAACCCCATCTAAAGGTACATGTAGCGTAATGTTAGAATACAAGCATTGTGTAGATAAACAATTAGATCTAGATTCCAGGTCTAATGCCCCGGCAAAGCCTGGTGGTTAAGGTACTCGACTTGTAATCTGAGGATCACAGGTTCGAATCCCCGTGACACCAAACATGCTCGTCCTTTCAGCCATGGGGACGTTATACTGTGCGGTTAACCTCAGTATTCGTTGGTAAAATTGTATCCCAAGATCTGGCCGTGGATAATGACAGCTTTGTCCTCCCCATCAGTCTCAAGCTAGTAAATTAGGGACGGCTAGCGTGGATGACCCTGGTTTATTTTTGGCAAAATTTAAAAAAAAACCAAAAAACAACAAATATACAAACAATCTAGACCTAATAATAATAAATTTGATAAACGTTATCAACAACCTAAGAAATAAGTCGATTCTCTCTAAGTTTTAAAATAACATAAATCGTCTGCACACATGAAATATTACTAAGCAGGTTTGTTGTGTTTCTGAATTTCGGCAAATCTACACAAGGACTCTGGCTATTCTTTTACAAACAAACAGTGAGATTGACCATCACTTTACAATGGCTGAAAGGGTAAACATGTTTGGTGTGACAGGGATTCGAAATAGTTACTGTAAGATTGGTAGTCGAGCACCCTATTCAACTGGCCATGCCTTTCTAATATTGTGTTAATGAAAGTCTATCTATCTACCACTCGATTCCGTCAAGAACATAGGGCCGCAATCACTTGCGGTTTCATGAACAGGTATTTAAGCGAGTAGGTTGTTAGCCCACTGCACCGAGCCGTCCCTAATTTAGTAGTGTAAGACTAGAGGGAAGGCAGCTAGCCATCACCACCCACCGCCAACTCTTGGTCTACTCTTTTACCAACGGAAAGTGGGATTGACCTTTACATTATAACGCCCCCACGGCTGGGAGGGCGAGCATGTTTGGCGCGACTCGGGCGCGAACCCGCGACCTTCAGATTATGAAGCGCACGCCTTAACGCGCTAGGCCATGCCAGGCGTTAATGAAGGTATACCAGTAATGTAGTGTTAGTGAAAGTTGTTGAAATGGTGAAGTAACATGTAGCAACGATATAACTGAAAGTAATATCTATCATGTAAAACATTAAGTGATAATTATTCACTTGAAGTCAGAATAATATCTGATATAGAAATAAGTTTAATAATGGTTTTGATGTTGATGTATGTTGCTTTGTTTCTTAATCCAACTAAGTTTAACGACTGTCTTCTTCTTGAAAAGTACTTCATCTGAACACATCTTCATAATCCACGTACATGATTATTTTTCATGACCATCTTTCCAAATGTGACAAAGTCTTGGCGACATCAAACTACATACTAACTATCAAATAATGTTGAAATGTGGCTTTGATGCAAGTATTATGAAGATTTAAAAGCTTGTTTGTTAAAAATTTTTTAAACAAGCCTGCCATGTAGAACTACATGGAATCATACATTTATGTGACATTGTTTAAATGTGTCATTATATCTGTGATGTGGCATTACAGATAAAACATACAGATAAGTTATGATGATAAGTATTTTGTATTAGGAAGGCCAAATAATTTTACATTGGAACTTACAAACAGAAAGACCAATATATAAGTTTATCTTTAGTTATTTATGTATACACAAGATTACAGACACAAAATTTGAATACAGTGTCTATGGGTGTGAAACAAAAGGCTGTTGAAGGTTCGTTGGGAATTTATGAAAACTTAACACTTTCATACACGTTAAATGTTTTTTCCGATAGATACCGCTTCTCATATGATAGCTCAGTGATGCTCTCCATATAAAAAAATGTTTTTGCTCGCCCTAATATCGAATTCCCACTTACCCCATGTTTCATCTGAGCCAATATTCCAGTTCTCCACCAACATAAGCGTGACTAATTTTTCTGTCGCAGCTGAATCCAAGAAAAGAAGTACCAGAAATGGAGGGGGAAGGGTGGGAAGTGTGAGTCGAGGTATTAGTGTAAGAAAATATTACGATATCTTACCTAAACTCACGTTGATTTGGTTGAGGAAACAGTGAGTAATTTATTTAGATGAGCAACCTTCGGAAAGTTTCCAAATTCATCTGTATGGAGTGTGATATCTCTAGCTAGAGGAACACACGTGGGGGGAACGCTCGTGAATCAGGTACAGTCTTCGCCGATGTTGAAAGTATGTATCACTAAACTGGGTATTGAAAGGATGATGGCATCCTTAACTGTAGATATGATGGCTGGACCACCGTTCCCATGGTAGGGTATGGTATCCCAGCCAGTAAAATGCATCTAAATTAGTCTGTCTCCTTTCCTTATCAGACCTTCTGGCATCAATATGTTGGAGAAGATATGACGGAAAGTTCTTAAGCAACTAATAGTGTTTAGTTGGTCCAATATCTTTCTAAAACCAGTTCGTCAACGAAGTAACCAGCATGATATTGTAAAATGGAGAGTACCCACCAGTTTTAACGTTCTCTGGTATACCCCAAAAGTAAAGAGTTATATATGGAAATGAAAAGGAAGGAACTACATGTGCAGTTTGTCCAGAAGTCGCGTTTGAAACCAGAGAGTGGTGACATCGGAATGATACATTTGACACTGAGTCTGATGAATAAGTGAAATTTAAAGAGAAAGTACTAAGACAGGTATTCTTATCTCTCATTCTTATCAAGATTATCAAGATACTACACGAGAGTCTGGAAAAAGATAACGATCTCACTAACTCCGGTTATTATAGACCGATTAGTCTTCTCAAAACCCAACGTAAACTCATGGGATAATCAACAGAATTAATTACAATTTGGAATCCAATAAAATAATAAGGAACAATCAAAACGTTGGTAGAAAAAAAAAAAACAGGCAAACAACAGACCATCTTGTTGTACTTATTGAATCCGTTTACCGTGGTTTCAACCGCAAACAATCCAGTACCAACTTTCCTCGACATTCACAAAGCCTGATTCAGTATGGCACAATGGCCTCAGGTTTGAAACACACACCATAGGTTTACCACCCCTGATTGTCTGATGGTATCCACTTTTATCAGGAATCGTAGAGCTAAGGTTAAAATTCACGAATCACGTTCCATCCCTACTAATTTAACTGCCGGAGTACCCCAAAGTTCAGTACTTAGTCCAGTCCTGTACAACATTTATGTCAACGATATACCGTTCCTCCCTCAACTACACGTTAATATCACAGTATGCCGACGACATAGCTATGTGGAGTACCAACAGTAACCCACATACTGCTGCATCCAGAATCTAAACGACTCTAAACACTATACCACTGTGTTCATCGAGGAGAATAGAACCCCTGATTTTAGCCTTGTAAATCCGAAGGTTTACCACTGCCCAGAGGGATGGAGGCTAACAATACCGATTTATGAAAAAATGTAAAATTGAAAATGTATAATAATGAATATACCTGTTGGTATAATGAAAGAATTTCCACAATAAACTTTCGTAATTTAATAAAGAGATATTGAAATATGTGGGCGATAATTACTAATTCGATTAAAATTCAGTAATAAATCTAGAAGGAATTACGCTTTCGGAAAAGAACATAGCCGAAGAAAAGTGTTAGTGAGTCTTTTAAATTATGATATAAAATTTTGTATTGTTGTGACAATTAAACTGTATATTTTAAAAGTAATTGGGCTATTATCCTGTTTAAAATTTTATTGTTCGATTTTATGTCTTGAACTATACATACGATTTTAAACTTTTGTTGATTTGTTTGCTTGTAAACTTAAAGCTGTTCAATGAATTATCCGAATCTTGCAACATAATGAAAAATATTTGTAAGATTTAATAATTTTGTATGTGCGTTTAGTCAAGATTTACGTTCAGTGTTAGTTCGCAGCATAATTATAAATCGTGTTATTAAATTTTATAATAATGTTTATGCTAAGTTTTACATCAATGTTTAAACTAATTTACATTTCAATTACAAGAGAAGACTGACAAAATTTATAATGTTGTAAAAATCTCTGTCGTAATTACGTCTTCATTAAGTCGTTGATATAACTTTCCGTTTCCTCTTGTTCCTGGTGTTGTTCAACAATTCTCTTTCATTATTCATGTTTTTTAACATTTTGTGAGTCCATCAGTCATCTTTGTCTTGTATAACGCAACTTCACATGAAAAAAATTATATCGAATTATGTTAGAGTTAAAAAATTTCATTTCAATTTACATTAGGCTAAGACGGTTTTATTAAAGGTGATTTTTCCATATAGTTCGAGATTAGTTGACTTTATAATAACAAAACAACATATATCAGCTTGTTAGGGAGTGAGGCCAAACAAGAACCAAACTAACTAATTTACACGAAGTTTGGCATTATCAACTTGTCGTGGACCTAGATCAGTAATAGTAACACACATACGTAATGTAATAATTCATAGACTTGTCCGAAATATATAATAATGAGTAAAGTAATTAGTTGGAGACTCTTTCAGAGAAAAAAGATCGAAATAAATTGAAATAAAAGTGTTATTCAGTGCCAACAAGATATGATCAAACAATTAAAATTAAACTAAACACAACAATAAAATGCAATACCTACTTGTGCATATAAAGTTTCCCGCTCAATAAACTTTAAATTCCTTCATACGTACGCAAGCATGCAATTATTTCATGACAGCTTTTTAAGCGGATCATTCACGAACTTCAACAACAACTCAAAAACGAAATGTTACGAGCATTAGATCGCGATTTCGAACATGATGGAAACGATCCTAAGTACCTCTCACCCTTAAATATGTACTATAAGTTTAGTAATATGCTACCTATTTCTAAACCCTTATAATTCATCATTTTGTTGTTATATCATGTAGTATATTAAAATAGTCTTTATGTAAATAAACATAAGATAATCCAACAATGTGTAAAACATTGGAATATATAGACTATTTACATAGTAAGTATATCCCTGTGTAAATGATGAACGTTACAACATTAATGTACATGGCCCTTATACAGGTTCTGAATTCGTATCAATGAACATTTGTGAAAGCAGTACCTTATTTTATGTTACGTTCAACAAGTAGCAGTTACCCAAAACATAAAATAGTTACTGACACCATAAATTCTGGTAAAAAAGGTCAAGATTTTATCTGATCATCTCAGGTCTGCCCAAAGGATTTAAATATTGATAATAAGAAACAACGAACAAAACAAATTAAATTGATATGGCAAGAAAAGGGTATTCCAGTTAAAAATACGAACAATGGACAAATTTAACATATTATGAATAATGCAACAACAAAGTAACTGGGATTCAGTTACAGTACAAAGAAAATAACGTTTCCAGAAAGGGAAGAAAGGTGTACGCTGAACCTGACTCTCACTGATACAAAACATGAACAGACTGTCAATGAATGTTTTGTTTGTTTTTGAAATTTGCACAAAGCTACTCGAGGGTTATCTGTGCTAACCATACCTAATTTAGCAGTGTAAGACTAGAGGGAAGGCAGCTAGTCATCGCCACCCACAGCCAACTCTTGGGCTACTCTTTTACCAACGAATAGTGGGATTGACCATATATTATAACGCCCCCACGATTGAAAGGGCGAGCATGTTTGGCGCGACGGGGATGCGAACCTGCGACCCTCAGAGTCGCACGCCTTAATACGTTTGGCCATGCCGGGCCGCCAATAAAGAAGAAAAGAACATTACATAATATAATGGCCAACCATTCTATTTTTAAAATGAAATTGTCTTTGCTGAAGACAACTTCTAATTTGGCTAAATCTATATTTCTGACCTCAAGTTCATTTAATTCTCGTTGTTTCTATGTAAATAATTTTGCTGAAATTTGAAATTATTGAAAAATGTGAAAAGCATAATTGGAACTGTTCGTGTAGTGTGGACTTCAAAACAATAAAATAAATTGAAAGGATATTTGACACAATAATATTAACATAATTACCTCCATGGAGATGACCCTGAAATGACTCAGAGTGAAAGTGTGTATTGATTAAACTCTGCTCTTTTTGTAGTAAATAAATATTGAACAGATATTAATAAAGGACGGAGAACGAAAGAGGATTTTCGAGACTGACATCCCAGGTCTACAAAACTTAAATAATGATATCTCGAACACAAGAACTCCTTGGTCTTTTTAAAGACTTAAATCCCAATACGGAATGAGCTAAACGTTTGTTTTTTCTATAATAGTTCTTAGTTGACTCACTTGTTTATGTTTGGCTAGATCATATTTTTATATGAAGATCTGCTGCAAATATAACGAGAAAAAAAAAAAGAGTGGCTTGTTTGAGTTTAGTTTGAGTGGTCGTTTGAGAGAGAGACTGAAAGAGTTTGTGAACCTACGTATTAGTCTTAGTTTGTTTGTTTTTTTTTGTTATAAGCTGTTACTGGCTTTTTGTTTCAACACGGAAAAATTTATAAATTACGAGTAAGTGTTAAATGTTTATAACATTTCTAAGCCTAGTTGCTTTTGAGAATTTTGTAACCGTTTGAAATATTGACAAGTTTTGTTGTACATTAATTTTGAACAGCGGACTTTAATAACCACATGTCTAGTGTGAAATGGCAGCTCTTAATTTACAACCTGCTGCTAAATTTTGACACACTACGTTTTGGAAGTGGATGTGTCTGAATAAGAGGTTGCTCCCACGTGAGTCAACAAAGAAGTGATTTTTTTATGATTGTGCCCTTTCGAAAATATTGTATATACGTTAATATTTGATATTGTTCTTTTTATTTCTATAACTTATTTCTAAAACTACAAATTTTTAGTAAGTTCTTTTTTTTAGCGTATTACAGAGTACGATTATATGGAATCTTGTACTATAGTACAACATTTATCATTTATATATTGGTAGAAATATTTATATAGGTATTCAGTTCTGCTTCTATTAAAACCATTTGTGTGCTTGCTGATGAGTTCTAAGATTTTTAATTTGTTGTGACTGATTTAATCTATCTTTAAATTGTTCTTATGTAAGTCAGAATTTGACAATAACAGCTGAAATAAAATCACCATGCAACTGGATCTATCAAGACTAATTTTTTACATTTATTGGCGATTCCTAGGTAATTTAGTGTTACCAAAAAACTGTTATTTGTTGGAAGGGCATTTGATATCCTTGTTTGACGAAAAATATTTGCACACTCAAAACATGAAGCCATATGCAGATAGGAAATTGTGAATTTTCCTTCTACTTAGTGATATTGGAAAACAAAGGAACGCGGATCAACTAGGGCAATCAGAGTTATCCAGAAAGTGATCTGAAATATGTTATACCTCAGCGATGAGAAATGAAGTGCATTATCTTGTAACAAGATATCAACATACCAGTTCAATATACGCTCCAAAACGATATCAACTTAGTATGGGATCGCTAAGACACATCTTTCAATCATACCACTCGTTCAACCGTCGCATACTTTAAGCAACTTGAGAATGAAACGGGTGTTAAGGATATTCCTTTTGAAATTATACCAAGAAACTTTTCAAACGAGATGCGTATAGATTTCTGTACAATCAGAGTATTAAAACGGACGCTGAACAACAATTATCGTCGCATATCACATGGGTTATGAAAAGCATGGAAGTAATGTGAGGCCCCACGCTAGTACAGCAATAAGTCTACAACGCTAAAATCAGGGGTTCAATTCCTTTCGGTGGGCTCAGAAGATAGCCCGATCTGGCTTTGCTATAAGAAAAAAACACACACAAGTAATGTAATGCGCGTTACAAATGAAAATTAGGCTTGCGATAGCCCTCTGAAGTGGAAACCAGGTCTATTATCAAAAATCAAGTTTGTGAAATAGGTCATGAACAGACATGGTAAGACTCCAAAATAGATTTTTAACATAAAATAGTTAGTATTATGTATTTTTCCTTAAATTTAAATAATTATAAACTGTCTTAAAAACGAGATTGGGAAATTTACTTTTTACTAACTTTATTGTTCAAGCATTCCTTATTTCCTTAGCTGAATGGTTAAACCTAATAAAGGGAAATTTGAAAACGCTAAGAAAACACGTCATTATTTCAAAACATTTAAATTATCTATAATTTAAAAGCGAACTATATAATAAACGTGTAGATATATTTTACTTTCCCCTAAAATAAACTATATTTACTTTATTGTGTAGTAAAAATCTGCTAAACAGAATAATCAATTTAAAAATAACACTAGATAAGTTCTAAATTTTTATAACTACATCGTATTGACTCAGATAATATTTTAATTAACCTTTGCCTTTTTTTTTCTTTTCTTTTTTTTTTGAGGAACGGTTAACTGGTCTTTGACTGTCAATCGCGTTATACAGTTCCAGAAGATAGATACAGGTTATTACGGAAGAAAAAATGTTCTGTTTCAAGAGTAAATAAATCCAAAATAATGAGTAATATATATTTTTATATACTCCCTGTTAGTACAGCGGTGTGTCTACCGATTTTCAACGCTAAGATCACGGGTTCCATTCCCCTCAGTGGGCTCAGAAAATACCCCGATGTGGCTTTGCTATAAGAAAACACACATACATTTTTATATATTGTTTTCAAGTTCATATGACATGTTGTGTTACAGTCTACAGAGAATATAATTATTTTCGTAATTCATGACTTGCGCATGTTTTATTGACATCAATGCTATATAAATTCCAACGTTAAGCATCCCCTATGCAACACTATTTTAGTACCTACTAACTGAGTGATAGGCAAATCCCTGGTGGGAGTTGTTAGAACTGGTGATTTCTTCAGGCACTTTGCAGCTCTCTTTTGATAAAAACAAGAAACTGCTTACCATTGGAGTTTCTGATCGTGGCACGCGCTGTGAAAAGTTCAAACTGTTTTCGGGAAGATGTCCTGATTTCTACAACTCGTGAACCATCCTCATTAATCTTAACTAGCTGACCCACACGTCATCAGTGAGGGGCAGAGTGTCCATGATATTATACCCTGACTTGAGGTGACTGGATTGTAGTTTAATACTTCACGTGGAAACAAGAACAAAAATGTGAATGTTGTGAATGTAGATATTATTGTTTCTCTTTTATATTAGCATGGATTAAAAAGTTGAAATTTTCAGTTAATATCATGCTGCACGGATGATAGCGACAAACATAAAATCACAACACTGTTGTTGTTGAAAGAAATTCCACGAAGCTAAATGATATACTAGCTCCATACATGTTAAATTTTAGAATGAAATGGACATTTCGAACATTAAATTCGAAATTACTGATTATCCAAAGTCACAATAAATGATAAAAAATGTTCCATTGTTTATATATTTGAAAAATACGCTACTTTAAATAATATCTTTAATAATATTAAACTTTAACATTAATTCACGCTTACTATCTTCTACTGAGACAGGCCACCAGTAGTTTGTGGTAAGCGTGCATGATTGTGGATCATAATGTTCGAATTTAAGCTGTGATCAGGTTCTAAGAATGACAGTCAGTCGTGTTATTCGTTTATAGGAGGTAGATAAAGGTTATTATGACAGTAAGTGCTACCGAGTAGCTAGTCAGTTGTTTAAAATTAGGAACGGCTGACTATTGGTCTCTGATTTGCCGTTTATCTCGAGTGAGCGTACAATACCCATCAGGTTAAAATATTGGTATCAATCTACTAAGAAACTTTTCAAGAGTGTTTGAAAACTTAAAAATTCTCAGCTTTAGACGGAGAAACAATATTTATGTGTGAATGTACGAGAGCCTGAAAAAAAACACCAAAACTAACTGTATTAAAAATATGTTAAAAGTTTGAGTTAATCTAGGTAGTCTCATTAAGAATGTTGTCTCAGATCATTGGATCTCTGTAAACGACCATCTAAATAATAGTGGAGGCACTTTGTGGATAATATAATGACTACTGTTTTACTATTTTCAAAATTAAGAATACACCATCTGTCAAAACCTGTCATTCACGTAACGTTTTTCAAATACAAAATCCCAAATATAAAGAAAAACTTCTAGGTGGCACGTACTTGTTTTTTACTGATAGTGCTAGAACTCAGGAATTAATCCCAACTGTGGACTCAATGCATATACTTTACTGCGTAGCTTTACTTTAAAGTTATAAAAAATATCAAACTGAAAGATGATTAACAGAAATAGGTACATTATCTTGTGATCTAAAAACGTCAAGTTATTTATCGTTAATATAAATAGTATGCGACAATCATACTCAACATAAAACTTGTGTTCATTTGTTCTAGAGAGGAACCACATTGGGGTATTGATGTTATTTATGGATATATCTATTTTACTTGTAAGAAAGATTACAAACCCTCCCAAATTTCCTATCTATCAACACAATACAGAAACAGGACATACGATTTCTTTCCCCCACTTTAAAATTCTTTCAACAACCGAACAAGATACTGAACTTATAATAACTGACGTTATCCTTTAACTTTAAGGCCTCCTTAGGGACTTAAAAACAAACAACAACAAAATAAAACTTTACAAACAGTGCGTGCACCACTAGGTATAATATACGGCCTTCCTAAGATTTATAAACAGAATCATCCATTGCGCCCGACTAGGCATGGGCAGCTGGTTCGGGTGTTTGACTAGTAATGTAAGGATCGCGAGTTCGAATCCCCGTTACATCAAACATGTTCGTCCTTTCTGTTATGGGGGCGTTATAAAGTGATGGTCAATCCCACAATTCGTTGGTAAAAGAGTAGCCCAAAAGTTGGCGGTGGGTAGTGATGGCTAGCTGCCTTCTCTCTAGTCTTACATTATTAAATTATGGATGGCTAGAGCAGATAATCTTCATGTATCTTTGTTTTTCAAGAAACAAACGAAATTCGAAACAAACAAACAAACCAGTACGCCCTATATCTTCTGCAAGCAGAATGCACAGTTATAAAACAACCAAATTCCTTATACCTATTCTTAATCCATTAACATTTAATGAATTTATTGTTATTGGTTCATTTTCATTTGTTAAAGAGTTGAAAGATCTACGCCCTCGTAATGAATGTTTATTGGGTCCTTTTGATGCAAGTTATTTATTCATAAACATTCCTTCGGATTAAACCGTTGACATTTGTTTGCAAAAACTCTTTCAATAGGAGTCTCTTGTTCATGGCTTAATTAAATAACAACTTAGATCTTTAATTATTCGTTCTTTAAATAACAACCGTTTTGTATTTAATGGACAAATTTAAAAAGTTTGTCGAGATTATGGGAAGATTACGATGAAAAGTTATATTACATTAATTTATTGACATAATTGTTTTAGGCCATTTTTCTTGAACTCAGGTCAGCAACTGCTTACAAAATCTAAGGATATTTTTACCGGCTAATTCCTCCTAATGAATTATGTAAAATATAAATCAATTTGCTTTACCTTCTTTATTAAGAGCTCTGGATCAGATTTGTTTGTTTTTGTTTACTTCCACTTAATTTAATATCGATAGTTTTTTGTGCTAACACTTTTGAGTTCAATCTATGTTCACTATTCGAATTAATGTTCTTTTCCGAATTTTGCGCTCGGCTTAGCCAAGCGTGTTAAGGTGTGCAACTCGTAATCTGAGGGTCGCGGGTTCGCATCCCCGTCGCGCCAAACATGCTCGCCCTTTCAGCCGTGGGGGCGTTATAATGTGACGGTCAATTTGTTGGTAAAAGAGTAGCCCAAAAGTTGGCGGTGGGTGGTGATGACTAGCTGCCTTCCCTCTAGTCTTACACTGTTAAATTAGGGACGGTTAGCACAGATAGCCCTCGAGTAGCTTTGTGCGAAATTCAAAACCAAAAACAAACTTTCCGAATTTCCGTTACGTTGCTATGATACAGTGACGTTTAACGATAGTTCTTGGACGTTGGACGTGCAGTGGTTGTTGAACTAGAGATTCAGGTTTTTGTAAGAAGTTTAAAATAACCTTAATTTATGACATTAAAATGTTTTTATAATTACTTTCATTGATATGTAAATCTTATTTTATTCATTTAAAAAGTTGTATTTCTTTTTTATTACTTGGCGATGTTCCGATCAACCGTTCTTTTTCAAGACAAAAACAAGCCTATCATTAGACAAACCCTTAAGAACGTTTTGAATTGAAACAATACGCGAAGACGGAATGTAACGGAGATAATGCAAAGAGAATTAAACAATTCCATAGTTTTCAGTTAATTTTAATTTTATTTCGGATAAGTCTCTGATATATTTGCATGTTTCGTACAACTGTCTCAATTCACCAGAAGTTTGGATTTGAGCCTGGAAATTAATTAAATGTTGGTATGTATTAAATTTATGTTATTTGCCAATATGATTGATGCACACAATTTCCTTTTTTGTTTACATAAACACATTTTAATACAAAAACATAACAACAATTTTATTTATAATAACATTTATTACTAATAGTTATTACAAATGATAGTTTATATACAACAGTTTTACAAACTGACAAACAATACTGAATCTTATACCTGGCTTAGAACTGAATCTTTTATAGGCTAAGTCCACGCCGAACAAGTTGATGTTGCTGCACCTCGCTTGCTCTAACGCCGTCTTTCTTGGCTGGCCCCACACCCCTTACTTTATGGGTGAAGATGTCACAGTAAGAATAATAACGTCCGAAATTATTCTCTGAAGTTGAATGATTGGTAATGTTCAAAATCAATAAACGCTTCTGGTTCATTTCTGTTGTTTCCGATTAATAAACGTTACTCACAGTTATAGCTTCCTAGGCCTACAGCACACTGACTGGTTACTGTCTCTCAGCTCTATATAAGAATTACGGAAGAGTGTACAGGGTGTTCGGAAAGTCACTGTGCAGTTTTGTAATCATATTTTATTCAGTCTATTTCAAGCCAGCAACTGATAGCGGTGTTTAGGAACGAAATAAGAAGGATCCAGGCCTGTATTGATGCCAACGGGGGCCACTTTCAACATTGTTTGTAATTGCCATTCATAGTTACTTCCTGTATGCTATATTGAAACATGTCTGTTAATAAATGTATAAGTGTACAGTGACTTTCCAAACACCCTGTAGTTATTTTGACACTGTTCTCGCGCGCTTTTGTCAACTAGATATTGATGCTTTTCACTTTCAACAATTTTAACAAATTTTAACAACAAGCAGGACTTGCACACAATACGTAGTCAACAATATACGTCACATGGAAAAAAGAGAACTATATAGAAACAAACGCAGGTATTAAAATAAATGTACAGCGGAAAATTCGTTACAGTACACATACAGATTCTTCTTCCAAAGGTGAAATTTAAAGGAGAACTAATGACGTTGAGGCATAATGTTTCCCTTGATTGACCTAAGCACTGCTGTTGGTTGCAGTTTCGCCTGTTGAAGGCTCATCAGCGCAGCTTGAGCTGGCTAATCAAATAAATATAATTAGACTTCTTATCACCGTGATTTGTATACAACATTAACGGAAGGGGGTTAAGTCGTCTTCAATCACCAATAAAGTAACCTAAAATAGTTTAAGTATTTGAATGATGTTAGAGGTCGTGCCTGAATCACTCTTCCACATTATATTGGACCAAGTATTTATTACTTTGTTAATGTGATTTATCTCAAAAAAATTATTTATTTATGACATTCGTATTTTTTTATGTATATACATATATAACTATAATTCTTAAACATATGGTTTCAGTTGTTTGTAAACATTGTTATACACGGTTATTTATTTTACATGAAACATTAGATTTGAATTTTTTTTCGTTTACGAATTTAATATTCAGTTAGAGATACGAGAAGGTCTTTGTTTGAAATGTTGTATCTACAGCATAGCGTATTTTATATTTATCTGTGCTTAACAACTTATTATCCGTGGTTAATATGTTATCAATTATTGTAAACAATAAGACAGTGAATTAATATTTTACGTCGTGTTCGCCTCCCAGAAACTGTCAAAGAATGATTACACATACTCTTGTAACACATATAAGTATTAAACCTGTTACATTTTTAAAAACACTCTTTTCTTCCTGATATTTGACTTTCCTTGATCATTAATATAATTTACTATTTCTATTTTACTTTTTTTCTATAATATTTTCATTTTTTGCCTCGTTCAACTATTTTATTTTATTTCGTCTTGATTTTCTTTCACTGTTTCTTAACTCCAATAAGCCACCAAGTAACTCAGCAGCATGTTTTCGGACTTACAACACTTAATATCAGGTTGATGGACACAGCACAGACAGCCCACTCTGTGGCTTTATGTGAAACTACAAACCAACAAACAACTCCAGTAATACTAATAAGGTCATCTCAAAGGTTAAAGATTAATTAATATTATATTTTAATTTCACCAAAATAATCCCAATTCTGAACTTCATTAACATATTATATCTTGAGTTGCCTTCTTTTATTACCTATTAAAATTATGTCAAGTTCGGTTTATTTACGGATGAAAAATCTCAATTTATTTCTGCCTTTGTCTGCTACAGATTTGTTAATCTTGAAATTTAGTTTCACATTTGCTGTCCATTAATTTTGAAAGTTAAGAAGTTGATATAAACTTCCTGTATCATACTTTATGTAATGTTCAAATATAATTAGATTGATATGAAATTCTGTGTAATAGTATTTTGCGCTCATAAAGTACCTTTTATCTTTATCCTTTGATACCATTCTGCCTGACGTCCATACCAAGTCAAACATATTATTCTTTATTACGTAAAGAAGTAAAAAAAAACTTCTCAAACTATCAAAAGTTGTTAACTTTTCGAAACTGTTAATGCGGTCGTGTGGCTTTATACATCAAGGAGTCTAGGAGGTTATGTGAGTCATGGTTTTAAAAACTGTTACCAGATGGCAATATCAGTAGGAGCAATTCGTGATGACGAGTAACCTGCTTGAAGTAAAAATGTATCTCAGGACGCTGCTCCTCGCCAGTACAGTGGTATGTCTATGGATTTACAATGCTAAAATCAGATATTTGACTCCCCTCGGTGGGCTCAGCAGATAGCCCGATGTGGCTTTGCTATAAGAAAAACAAACAAACAAACAAATCTCAGGGCAGTTGGTGTAGGTATTAATACTTTTGCCAATAAAGCAGAGAACAACGTTTCGACCTTAGGTCATTTTCAGATTAAGAAAGATACAATATTTGTAGGAGTTATATTACTAGGAGCGTTTTGATAGGGGGCGTGTCAGCGACAATCCTCTCAAAGACTCAAACAACACTATTCTCTCACAGTTCTCAGGTGATGTTGCAATCGGGAATAGTGTCGAAAAACCAATAACAGCTACAAACAACCACTGCTAAACAATATAAAATTTTAACTGTACTAAGTGGAGAATTAAAATAAATGCTCACAAAATACAAGCCATATTATTTGCGAAATCGTAGAAAAGGTTTGGCTTGTTTTAAATTTCGCGCAAAGCTACACGAGGGCTATCTGCGCTAGCCGTCCTTAATTTTGTAGTGTAATACTAGAAGGATGGCAGCTAGTCGTCACCACCCATCGCCAACTCTTTTACCAACGAATAGTGAGATTAACCATCACATTATAACGCCCCCATGGGTGAAAGGACGAGCATGTTTGGTAGAACATTAAGCAAATTAATATTACAGTTAGATCTAGACGTGACTCTTACAGGTAACAATATCAGCAAAATTCTTAAGGATTACTTTGACTCAAACTGCATACAACACATTAATAGCATAAAAACCAGAATTTTGAAAATAGCGAGTTACTTTAAGAATGTGAATGATAAAAAGAAGATTCAACAGAAAACATATTAAAACTTTACAGAACACACATCAGACCAGTCGTAGAATATGTTTGTATAACATGGATAAATGTATCAAAAGACTCATCAACAAACAACATATACAACATTGTATTTTAACGCAAGCATATACAGTCCCACGATCAACAAACTAAATATTTCTACAAAACTGTTCAAACATGCCAATTCTATTAAACAGACTCCTGGATAACTCGCTTCAATATTATAACAGAAATATTAATTCAAATGAACTGATGAGCAAACTAAATAGTTACATAATACGTGAAGAATCTAGCTCTAAGTATCTCTCCCCTCTGAACGTCATAAATAAAAAACTTAAAAGTCCAAACAGTGCTAGGCTAATTGAGTCGTAGATAGAAACGTAGCTCTATTTTAAAATTTTGTATATAAAAATAGGATTATGCGTTTGGGTGCATATGACTGTATTCTGAACACAGACTAATAGTTCGATCATAAAAAAGAGAAGCAATAAAAATATATGAATTAATATTATCCCATGAAAAGACTAAGTTAATTACAATTACGGACAATGGGCAAAATTTAATATACTGTAAGTAATATAACAACAAAGTAAATGCTAATTAATTATCCAGGATTTAGTAGCAGTGCAGATAAAATAACAGTTCCAGAGAGGGAGGAAGAGGTATAGAGTAAACCTGTCCCTTTCTGGTCCGAAACATGGACTAAATCCAGATGAAAAATAATAATTTGCTAGTGGTTGTATAGTTCTAATTAATGGCACCAGAGGATAGTGTGTTATCTACGTCTTCCTGAAAGGACTGTTTCGTGTCGCCCGATACATAACATGTCACAAACTGTAATGTATTAAACTGTTGTGTTGTTGTTGTTAAGTTGAAAACTACCCAAACAGATATCTACACTCTTCTCACCAAAAGTAATGAAACCAAATTTGTAGAGTTATTAGCCCTTTGTCTTATCGCTGAGCCAAGTAATGCAGTACAGTTGTATTCACCTGTTTCTAGACGATCGTATATGAAAGTATCTATTCATACATTTAATGTTCTCAGATTTATATGATATAAATATATAACTAGAGCTTGACGGTCAAGTCTTTGTATATAAAGTCAGCATGTTACACATATTAGTCAATTGCTTTTGCAATGTTTAGGAAGATTAAGTAACAAACATTATCTACTTCTGCAATGTGATACAAAAAGTGATTTTGACTTTGTAAGCACATTTACCGTTTATTAATATTTTTATGTTTTATGAAGCTTGAATTAATATGTATATTTGTTATTTTTGTGTATGAATTAAACTCACTATCCACTAATTTTAATGAAATGGAGAAGCTAGAGAGACAGATTGTTTACAGTTTAAATTTCACTACAATCACTCTCAGCTATCAACATATAAGTAAACTTACAAGCTAAAGAAAGACACAATAACAAGTTATTTGATTATGTAGGGTGAAGGGGAAATCTTTTCATATAATTAAATTCTTTTTACATGCTTACAGATAATTTTATAATGGACATTTTTGGGAGTATATGTCAAGGGTCAAGTGTTCCTGTTCTAATCAAAATCAGTGTGGCCGTTTTTCTGTTATTTGTTATTTTCATAGACACGATCAAAAGTACGTAGAAAGGTTCATTTGGTTTAAGTTTGTATTGCTCGAATTGGGATAAAGGATTTGCATAATTAAATGATCATCATTGTTTTACCTATTTTACTGTATATTACTCTAACATTTCTACAGAAGGTCAATATCTATAGATTTCAACAGGTTTTTCAAATCGGTAAGCTGTTATAACAGGTAAAAATTATAGATAAAACTCCAACTCTATCATCTCAGGTGTTATCAACACAGTTATTACTTTAAAATCTTGAGAAAAAAACAATAAAAACAACGTTTTTTCCAGATAATTATTGGTGTGGAAGAATTAAGTATGAAGGCTGTAAAATGTACATTCATAGAACCAAATCATTTGAATTTTCTTCAGTTTAGGGATGTTACAGATATTTCACAAAAAATATGGTTTTGACACTAATAAAGGAAGATATGAAATTTATTACTAAGTGGTCCATGATTTTGACGGTAAGTAAACAATTTTTAAATGGTATAAAACTTATCTGTTTGACGTTAAACACAAAACTACACTAAGACAAGTATCATTGTCAGTGGAGATAAAATACTTCAAGTTAGGGAATGACATTAACAACCTCAGTTTTATTACTGCAGCTTTAGCTGTATTCTGACTTACTACAATTATAGAAATAATATTTCACATATTTGTTACACAGAAGAACCATAGATAATTGCCAGGGACACGTACCAAACATCAGACTTTATTCATAAGACACAATGACAACAGTACTTAGAAAGAAATTTCTGGAATGACATCGATAGTAACGGGAGGAAAGTTACATCTTTGTTTTACAGAAACAGATGTACAGGAAATATTTTTATATCTAACATCAAATATTAAGATATTTTGTTATTGAGTTTTTATACATTTTAAAACATATGTACATAACCAACCGATAACTGAAAGTTTTTACTCACATATGCCGTTCTGATATCGACATATTCCGATGGTACTTTATCTAATTCAAGGACAAGATGTTTTTCAACGCATGGTAATTCCCTCTTATATCCACCAACACTGTTCTCACGTGTACGGTTATACATACGAGTAACTCTAGCCCTTAATTATACACCACTCTGATCCATCTCTAGGATAGTTTCTCGTAGGTTTTACGGATGAACTTGATAAAGATCGCATCTCATCGTGGGTCGATGGTGGACTGAGAAACTGCGCATATCAAAGTATTAAATAGAGAAACCTAAACTTTTCATCAGTGAAGTATATGGTCCTGAATATGTTTTATATTGAAGAACAATCTACAATTCCTTCAAATTCATCCCTTAAACAGCAGCCATCATCTACTGATCCTGCTTTCTAGAACATTCCCACTGTTTAAGAGTTAAATATAATATATTGAAACTTTAAAGACACTCCTAATAATCATTCGAGAATAAAACTATATCTGCTGTATAATTTACATCAAATGTCATATCCTTCATGTCTATAGCATGCTACTTTATGATTACTATATGACAGCATCTTTCAAAAGTAAAATGAGACTTGCGAACTGAAAAGTGATGCATAAGCAGGACCTAAAATCATTCAAATATAAAATGTTCTTTTTCTGTTTTACAGGTCCAACAGGATCTGTACAGGGTGATAATAATTTTTCCTAGTTACTGAATTACAATTAAAGGTCCTTTTCAGGACCATCGAATCTTTAAAAAAAGATGTTACGATTACACATTTAATGTTTTATATCTGTGATCGACTTAGTTTTCAAGTTAAATTGATGTACGTAAATGAATCGTGATAAATTCAGCATTTTAACATAAAAAAGAAAGACAGTATTTATTCTAATATAACAAACAAAATAGATGTGTGAGCTATCTAATTTCTATAAACATTTAACTTTCGTTAAAAGTAAAGGCAGAGGAACTGCATTGTAACGCTATTAATAAAAGTGATGAAAAAACTGCCAAGATAATCATTGAAATTAATAAAGATGACATTCTTAATTATAAACACAATTTGAATATTATGCCATAATTTTCTATGGTTTACCTTATATTTACAAAGAAGGAGTTTCATTACGACCTATTGTTTTCGACAATTGAGTTTTCAGCCATACTTTACTGGGCTGTAGTTGAATTTTTAAAATGTTCACTATCATCGAATTTATATAAATAAATGTCAGTATGTGTGTATGTGTCTGTTTCTTATACGTCTCCACGTTTCTTGTTCAATTAACACAAAATTTAACACGGTGATATAGCTCTATTTGTTGTTTGTTTGCAAACAATTAACTAGATAATCAGACCAACGTCTTGCAATTCCATCTTTCACAAATGCTAATAGTTATCTTTAGTGTTTTAGGACAGTGTTTTCTTTGTATTATTATTCTCTGTTCTTAGCTGTATCATTTAATTACATAAAAACATTATTGATTGTATCAATACCTTTAGTACATTAAAAAGTGAGCTTAAGTTTTATGACAGTTGACAGCAAAAAAGAGAAACCCAGGTGAATATCATATTCTTTGTTTTTCATATGTGTGTTTTATTTATTATTTATATCACTGAGTAAAATGTAACAAATAGTAACTTATGAGATAAGGTAAAGTAATTCTTTTTAATATGGTATGCTTGTGAGCAGCCCATGGGTTATTTAATTTTTGGGTTTTGGTTTCAGTTTCGGATCTCTTGTAAAAACAATCTTGTGAGGGATGTCAACATATTTAACATGATTATTATTTTTAGTTTCATGCCCAATAAGATTATGTTCACTTCGACAACGTTTTAATTGGCACATGGGTGTTGGTTTCGCATCTCTACCAATAATAAATTTGTTTCGGTTTTCAACATTTTCAATAGCAATAAAAACGTGTCTCTGGTAATGTTCTGTTTTACTGCCAAGTCTCACAGTAATAATTTTATTAACATTGTGAACAAGTCTAGTAGAGGGAGGCCTGATGTTGTTTGACACCTCCCTCTGGATACGTTCATCGTCTTTTACTTCTTTTGGTGTTTCTGCCTGAAGATGTAAATTATAATTAGTGAGGCAACAACACTCATCAATCGAAAAAAATGTTTTAATAACAATAACCAGTTAATAAACATTTTAAAAATATATAATTTATTCTTTATGTAACAATCATTTCACTATTATATGAGTAAAACCAAATAAGTGTTTATATGAAAATTGTAAATTATGAAATTGGTTTAAGATGTCTGATAAACGTTTTCTCAAAACTATGAAATATATCTCAAGCATTGTTCCAAATAGTGAGGAAGGTAATATAGAGCAGACAATAGCTTTAAATAATGTTTAACATTTGTAAACTGTAATAAAAACAAAATATACACCATAAATGTTGGAAGCTACAACTACCGTAGTGGACCGATTATAGGGAGATCTCTAATATAATACGATCCATAGTATCAGAAACCATGGGAAAAAATTGAGAGTCACAAGCCCTTTTTTTCAGGTCCACAAAAATCAATAGTATAACTGAACAGCCTACAGGTGGATTAGTTGCAAGATTAGCGTTGGCCATGAGCGAACATCTGGCACGCATGCGTAGCTGGATGCTATCTGTAAATTCGAGAATGCGATAGGTGAGAGTAGGGGTTTAAAAGACCTGCAGACAGCTGCAATTATAAGGCGACTATCAATCTTATGCCTAGTTATTAATCAAAAACATGGTCTTGTAATCGGTACTTCAAAACATCATACAATTAAGTTTGCTCCAATGTTAGTTACTTTTATTTTGACCCAAGATAATACTAAAGCCATTCAGTTCTCTGCTGTCGCAGACTTGAGTAGAATGTTATAACTAACAAAATATCCTACAATAAACACGTCATTATATATTCACCTGAGAGCCCTTCAAAAACGCCTGATCACCTACCTCAAATTAATTCACTAGAGATATCATAATTAGTATGATGCCCAATTAAAGCGACAGAAAATAATTAACAGAGCAAGTTAATTACATAAAACCCCCAATTTTGTCTGACGTATGGGCGACTTTCTCTAAAGTTAAAACTCTTTTAATTAGTTCATGCATACAACTATACAATTCTATGAATATTCTACTCGATCTAATTACGTCATACAACGTAAATTTACTGAGAAAATGAAGTTCATTTAGAATTTTGATAAATTCTTCTGATAACGTGGGTTGTATATAAAAAATTAAAAAGACTGCAAAGATAAATATGGACAATTCCTAGTTTTGTTTCCTGTTTCTTTGCTTGTTTTAAATTTCGCGCAAAGTTACTCCAGGGCTATCTGTGCTAGTCGTCCCTAATTCAGCAGTGTAAAACCAGAGGGAAGGCAACTAGTCATCACCACCAACTTTATGGCTTCTTTTTTACCAGTGAATGGTGGTATTGACCATCACATTTAACACCCCCACAGTTGAAAGGGCCAGCATGTTTGTTGTGCCGAGGATTCAATCCCTCAACGCACGGGTTACAAGTTGAGTGTCTTAACCACCTAATTTGAAATTAGTGTTTTGAAGGAAATGTTTGAAAAATTTTGTTGTAAGTAAATTTTTCTTATCCAGTTTTCGTCATTGAGTCATAGAAATTGAAATGAATGTTATGATATTATGCCATTCAGTGGACATGTGGTATCAGAATATGTACTTTCACCACCTCAGTTTCAAAAGGGGTATGTAAAAAAAACGTTTTTTTTATGTAACCATTTTTTAAATAATACAAAAGTTTATTTCATCCATACTATGAAATTTCATTGTAATTAATCATTTTTATTAAGTAAACTGTATCTGGTCTAAAAACAAAAGTTTTTGAACACACCCTTTCTTCACAAACTATAACAACAACAACAAAAAGACAAGTTTACTTGTGAATACACTTTGCAAAGCCTGAGAAATTCTGCATGAGGAACTGTGAACTTTTGACTGGTTATGCTGATTTCTCCAAGCCAGTTCCCTTGGCTGTGGTTTTGCTAGATAGTAGATAAAGGGATAGTTGGAATCTCCTTAATCCATTCATGCACGTCACTAATCAGATGAGGAGACATTTGGCTAATCATTGAAATTAAATTTTCAAGTAATCATGGTTTATTCTCCTTAGAAAGCACACAAGTTGAGCCAGCACTCAGTTTATTAAACTAAGCCTCAGATTGACCTTAATGTGTGGTATTCAAGTACAGTAATGCCTGTCACACAGTTATAAGTAGCTGCAAAATACAAATCCCTAAATGTTTTGCACAGAATTGTTTCAAACATAAACAATAAGAAACCCCACCTAATATCATTGTGCAATCACCAAAATAATCATTACTCAAACATTAAAACTAAGTCTCCATCCAACCATTGTCTTATAGGTTTCTTAGGACTACAACAGGCTCACGGAGAATTGAACAATAAGATGTGTAGATAGAGATGAAATCAATATCTGTAGCATTATCAAGGTCTGCTTACAGATCTTACATCATAATGTCATTAATGCATGTGATAAAGTTTTTCGCTGATTTCTCATTTATGTACGTGTCTCCATTTTTTTTCTGTAAATCTCATAATGGCCCAATAGAGAAAGCAGCTGTTCTGTTACTACTAAGTAATAGGCGGTAGTGAAAAGCTTTTCCAGTTTCTCAAGCTCATAAGCATGTAAATTTCTTATGCATAAATCTATCTGCTGAACCTGTGGTTTAGATTCAGCATTAGCAGCTTGAACACACGGAGTATGCCCTCCACTTATATCGTGGGCTTTGATCAGTTGTAGACGAAAATTACTGGTACCTTTTACAAAAACACTATTACCTTGGCACATGTTTTTGTGGCTTTTGCGTGCCTTGCAAAACATTTCAGTAGTTTCTTGATCAAACTTTAACCAAGGGAATGTTTCTTCCCATTTTGGTTAGTAGCTTCGAGATCGTTTCTCTCATACTTTTCATTGCATTCCGCAGAAAGCATTGACTGCTTGATCTTCCTGCCGAAGCGGCAGGAATGATCCCACTATGACTACTGACACTCACTAGGTGCCTGCTTTTTCCTCGACTTTTTTAACCTTGTCAATTCTGACATCTTCACTGGAGAGTTCCTTTCACTTCGTACGACTGTCGTCTTTACTAATGTCACTTTCTCTATTCAATTCTAAACTCTCATCATCAGATTTCCTTCACTTTTTGAAATATTTCAACAAAGTCACTTTCTTTGGTAAAACCACACATTAACCACAGACAAGAACTGCTATTCTGTTTATTAGATGCACGAACTTGTTGGGCTCGGTAAATTATATGGAAACAGACAGATATTGGAGGGAGGGTATCTGTTCACAAAAATCGCTGGCACTGAAACCTTGTCACCCAAAGGTGATGTCATCGGCACACAGAAACTACCGCACAAGGCTGTTCAATATAGTTTTCACATGTACCTTCTAATTTGTATGTTACAATACGTGTTGCCGGTGCGGCAGGGGAAATACGTCTAATGAAAGAAATTGCAGCTTGTTTGCTCGGTTTCCAGTTTTATTACAGGCTGTTAAGGACGACCAATAAGACAATTATTTAAACGTGAAATATCACTTAAATAGACATAGCAAGAACTGTTGCCTGTAGGTAATATTTATATGCCCCGGGATGTCGGGCAGTTCATAATTTTGAACTCTGGACTGCAGTAGCCTATATACAGTGATCGTTCTGTACTGGTACACGTACACAACATATAATCAATTGTAAACTGCACTGCATGTTGAACTACTAAATAATGGGTTAGGCCTAGGTTAGAGTATCTTAATCCAACTCAAATATCTGAAGAATGAGTTGTAATCTCAACTTTAAGCTCAGTTTTGACCTGGGAACTTGAAATGAGCCAACAAACCATACATCAACAAAATAGGCATATTTCTGAAACTTTATCTGCATGCATGAATGCGAAAGTAAATTCAAAACAACGGCCTAAAGTTGGAAATAGTACACTGGAAATGCTACTGTAGCCCGAAATAATTTTGAATTATTTCAAAATGTTTTGAATTTACTTTTGCATCCATGCATACAACTGAGAACGTTAAGCCTAGTACTCAGTACTAACTTTGCTTACTTGAACTTGTTGAACTCGTGCACGTTTCCAGACAATCCTAAATTGATTTTGTTGATTTGTCGGTTCTTTATACTAACTTTATATGAAGACGGTGCCACAGTACTGTACTACCACCAGTCGTATAGTGTATACATAACAAAGTTAAGAATAATGTTGTCATACATGTCTAAGTCTTACGCAATTTGACCTAAAAGGTCGAATTATCGTCTTTAGACTGCTCAGTTCAGTCAGTTGTTTTTCCAGCTTTTCAGAACATACTGATTTGAATCTACTGTCGCAAAATAGTTGAATAGTGTGATACTCTTATTTTTCTGTAGATGTGACTAAATAAAGCAGTAAATGATGAAACAAAACAGTTCCACCACCTATAAGTTCTTATAAATAGTTATAGCAGAAAGAATGTCAGTTATCATAACATACAATCATCTTTTACTTGAAGTTTTATCAAGATTATGTGCTGCTCTTTACAGTAATATTTTGAAAACCAATGACGACTTGCTTCAGATACATAGTTGAGTAGTTTCTCGAAACTTTATTTACTCACCGAGCAAAAAAAAATGTGTTCTTAACAATGCAGAGTAAAGTCGAACATGGCATATCAGGACAATTACAAAAAAATTGACTAAAGTTGAGTGTGGCAGTGAAAGAGTTAAGGGCATTGTAGCTGGGGGAAAAACTTTGTGGTGTCCTCTTCCCTTGGTGCGCTAAACATGTGCTTATTTTGCTTGATGGTTAATTCAGGGTTGAGGTCAAAAAGCTTTTCATTTGGTTTGAGAACAATTCTTTTGGAGGCACAGAGAGATCTGTCTGCACTCTCACTGTAGTAGTGGAACGAAGTGCAGCAGCATACGTCCAGGATGAAGTAATGGACAGCAACTTTTGAGCCTAAAGTTAATTAATGTATTGAATTGTCTTCAAATGCTGCCCTACTTTTCTCCCAATACTTTAGGGCAAGAATAGAAGTAGAATGGGTGAGAGCCATTTCAACTGACGCAATGAGGGTCCATTTTACACTCATAGACCTCATGGTCCTTGCCACCACAATGAGCACACATCAAGGAACCACAACATGATGTCTTCGAGTGACCAAACTTTTGACACTGAAAAAATTTGAGAGGTTTTGGAATGTATGGTCGTGCCTTGCAATTAAGATAACCTGCCTTGATGGTGGCAGGTGCAAATAATGATGTAAATGTTAAAGTGAGAACATTGGTCAGCATCATAATTCCACCTCTGCAAATTGAGATATGCCTCACTGCAGAAACTCCTTAGGATCTATGACCTGGGGATGCTCATCAAATCCTCAACAATAACTCCTCATGATTAATTCAAAATAGGATGAGGTATAACCTCAATAGGTATATCCCCAATCGCCTTTGAGTGTAAGGAGTTCACTGCATTTAGATGTGGATGTTTCCACCAATATGTCACCAGAGCGAAGCTTTTTGACTTACTTTTGAGAGCCAGCAAATCCTTCTATTTCCTTCTGAATGAAAAAGAAAGACATTTGCAAGAAAATGAGGTACAGGTGTTACAAATGTTGAAGATTGCTGCCCAAAATCTTCAAGACGTGGGCTGTTCTTTACTATTTTATTTAAGTTTTTATTTGGATGGTCCATAATAAGAAAGAATATTTTGGTGCTCACTGACCCCACCCGCCATGGAGTTCTACGACGGGATGGACAACAATGCCAAACAAGAACACTGCAGCAACACCAGGATTTCGTGAGCACTATACCCAAAGACCAGTATCAGATAACATGTCCACAACACCTGTTGAGAACATCCAACACTAGTACTTGGTTGACCCTAGCCCAAGTGGATTAGCCAATTGACCTTAAGGGGCTATTCCAAGGTCCCCCATCTACAGGAATTCAAGGCCAAAATAGTGTGTTAGGCATTGTTTCACTACATGTATATATGTGCGTGTATAAATAGCTTGCATACTATAGATTGCACTTATTGTTAATAGGCGATTAAATGAGCAACATAAAAAAATAATGAATTAAATATTTCATTACGATTATTTGTCCAGGTTTTCAAATTGTTGTCATAATTGATAATACCACCCGAATGTACTTGGTATATTCCATCATTCAGAAATAATCCAAAAATCATTGCCAATTTAGTCAAACATCATGGAAAACCGTGAACAAAAATTAAAGTAAGTAATGGTACAGAGCTGAGTTTACACCAACAACGATTCAACTTCTACTGCCTTTCACTCTCTAAACGCCTCCCGCTAGTACAGCGGTATGTCTCCGGATTTACAACGATAAAATCAGGGGTTCGATTCCCTTCGGTGGGCTGAGCGGATATCTTTTTGTGGCTTTTATTATTGTTATTGTATTATTAACAATGTTTTTATTATTCGCTCTGCTCCCCAATGGTACAGAGGCGAGCCTACATATTTACAACGCTAAAATCACAGGTTTGATTCCATTTGGTGGACAGTGAAGATAGCCTGATGCGGCTTTGCTATAAGAAAATACATTACAATTCACTTACAAAATATTTCTCAACTGTATAGATACCTTTTCTCCAGAGTTACACTATTCACTTCCAATATTCACAAATCTTATTGAAACAATAAATTTCTTAATTCTACAAAATTTCGTTAAAAGAATAGATAAGCAAACAACTAACTGTAAGCATAAAAAGTGTTTTATTCATGGTGGAACATATTACATGTTTCAAGAATACATTGGTTTGTTTTCTTAAGACACAGAAGGCATATTTTCACTATTTTTTACCATCAGTAAAACACTTCTTTATGTTTATAAATCACTCTGTTTGCATACTGTTATAATTACACGATGTTCTTCACAATTAATGTATTTAGTTAAAATGTTATTGATCAACTTAAGATATTATTCAATATTTCCTACCAGTAGTCATATCCAGTTACAGTTTTAACGTCTTTACTTAAACCTAGTTTTTATTAAGTTCTTGTTCCACATTTTCAAGTATTTATCTTCATCAATCACAGTTGTTGTACATTTAACTTTTCAAACAACACTCGAACTACAAGTGTAAAAGTCTTATCTCTTTTCCCTTTCCTTAAGTTTCTGATAAAACATGTAAATAAGTTAAAAAGGTATTGTATCGCAATAAAAATAAATACATTAATAAAGCTATCAGTCACCATCGTCTTACTGACAAATGAATGTACATGATTTATAATATTGTCTTTTACAAAATATCCTTTTCTAAGTTCTTGGTTAATTTAAAGATAATTCAAACAGTTTTCTCATGATAATATCTAAATTATGTTTTCCTTATTTGTAGATATTATTGGGAGATCAACTTCACATTAAACTTGTCCTTCTGTATTTCTTAGACTTATTCTTATTCTACACAAAAATTAACCAAGGGTATTTAAGTTAAGAGTGTTTTGGTCTTTGGATCAAGGCATCCCACTGTACTTACACGCAACAATCCTTCACAGATTCAAAATTATCTTAATTAAAGCATAATATATACAGAGCTATTCAATGTTTAATTCTGCACGCGTGTGAATAACTTATTTAGAAAATAAAATTACTTTGATTCTCTACGTTCTCAGATTCTAAATATACTGCGGTATACAGTATGTGAGAAGAAGATGAGGTATGACAGACATCAGAATTTTTAACGTTTCATCTAAAGTTGTCATGGCAACTGTGTAACACAAAACAAACCAAATCTACATCTGTTTCTCGCGATATCGATTGTAGAAAAATGAAAATAATCCACTTAACAAAGAAAACACACAGTAATAACTACATCGTTAAAAAACCATAGCTAGGCAAAATCGAAAGTCACCACAACCTGAACGGATAAAATTCCACACAAACAAAGCTCAGCCTTACTATGTAACTACTGGCATGTGCCTTCGTTGAAACAGTTAAAATATGAAAAACAAAATGTGCAGATAAAAAATATAGTTGCCTTTTATGCAAAATTTCGAATAAAACTATATACTACGTTATTCCTCCCATCAGCAGTACTGATACTGAATGGTATTCTCGAAACGGTAACTTTTAAAATGTGAACTTCAGATCGTATTGAATCAGAATGTGTTTCCCATACAGTTGCAACAGTCTGCAGTAATATGCAAATAAGTTGAACTTAATTCAAACTCGTAATATAACTTATGATATGTATAAAATTAATACATTTAATCTCACTTCCCATAGTTTGTTTAGAACATTCGAGCAAAGCTATAAAGCACTATTTTTGCTAGCCGATCCTAATTTTTAACACATACAAATTCTTAAAAACATTACAGAACTGGTTTGTTCGATCACGTTTTCGTTTTCTCAATTCGAAATTCCCACCTGTGAAATCTTTAGGTTCTCCACGACTCAACCACAATCGGAAACTTGATTTTATTTGAAGTATGCTATTTCCCCGAAAAGAAACCGAAGGTAACCTGGAGGACTCTTGTATTTTAATTACTCGCACCACAGTACAGTGGAATTGTCCGGCAGGTAATCATCAGACACTAAAATGACGTCACATAAGAGAAGTTTTCACGTTGCAATTTGTACTGTCGTGACGTCATTAAAACGTACGAGAAGTACTATACACTCTCTACACTTCAACCCAGAGTGACATATGAATTTCAAAAAATAAAGATATTTCACACCCTTAATTTGGGTTAAATTTACTTATGAAGAACACTTTCGGGGACCTTACAGAAGTACTTCTAGTAATTTTGAATATTATTTTAATTACGGAAAGCAAAATATTCTTCTTTTAAGGTCTTCATAGTCCTTTGGATCCTTATCACCATCTTCTGCTTAAATTAGATTTTTCATAAAAACATAGACTGAAATGTAGCAGTTAATTAACACATCACGGAATATCCCCGAGAAGTTTCATAAAAAACCCGCTGTTTGGAAAAGATAAGTTTATTATAAAGTTTTGTCATTTCCTAGTAAAGTCGTCGGAAAAAATTCACTGTCTTGAGACATTCACAATAATTTAATAAATCTTATATAAAACAAATTAACTTGTCTGTGTGTTGTTAATAATGTGTACAGTAAGATATGCGACACTATTAACGGTCTTGAGAAATAACTACACTTGATTTTGAAAATAATTGTAATTTAAATTATAATTACTTTTACCATCAGAAACATAAGACGGATGAGAAGTAAGAAACAGTAAACTAATCAATAATGAAGTGAGTATATCCAATATTTTAACCTTTATTACAGACAAAACATGTACTTTGATAAACTGTACAGATGTTAGTATTTGTTAGTGAAAGGATAAAAGTGCATTCGAGTCCTTGTCAGTGAGATGATAGAGACAAAATTCTAATGTACACTACAGCAAGAAGAGATACAATTATAGAAACTTATACTTTGGTGATTAAAATTATAAAAATAAAGAGTACAGGTCAATTAAAGTTAGTAAAGATAAAACTGATTTAAATTTAATTAGAGGATATGTAAGAGAAAACTTAATCACATTTTTAAAGAAAATGAAAGAAAACCCTGTTAAACGCTGAAAACACAAAGGAACATGAAAGTTTCATGATATTTTTAAAGTAGTTATTCGTTTTCAATAGAAAAGGTCCGGCATGGCCAGGTGGGTTAAGGCGTTCGACTCGTAATCTAAGGTTCGAATTCCGGCCACACCAAACATGCTCAACCTGTCAGCCGTGGGAGCATTACAATGTGATGGTCAATCTCACTATTCGTTGGTAAAAAAGTAACCCAAAAGTTGGCGGAGAGCGGTGATGACTAGCTGACTTCCTTCTAGTCTTACACTGCTAAATTAGGGACGTTTAGCGCAGATAGCAATCGAGTAGTTTGAGCGAAATTAAAAAACAAATCGAATAGAAAACAAAGTGCATTACAAAACCCAAGCCACTGTTTTCTTCCAAAAATCTCTAGGTGTCTGCCAGATCGTATCTGTTTTAAAAAGATGTATAAATACTTTATCTGTGGATATAAAGTTTACTACAAATATATACATGAGTCGAGCATACAAATCTGAACACCTCAGGAAATAGTAATATTATTTGAGATACCCACAGGTCTTACATCTCTTGCTGCACAGAGCTTTGTAGAATATAAGCTCTTTCGAAATTACTAAAGGTAAATCCATAAGATGCCAATGGATATCTGTCCAGTTCAGCTGTGTGAATGTGTTATATTGCAAACAAACACTATCAATGTGAACTCTTTGACAAAATTGTCCATTTTATTAGTCCATTACTTTGTATTTTACCTCCCAGGTGACTTAGGTTACCGTGGTTATAACGAGGCAGGAAAACAGTTTTTTTCTATAAAGATGGATACAACTTTTTTTAGTGTGGAAGATCTAAAATATTTGTTGCTTACAGGTGTTTGTAAACTCGTAAATGTTGTTAATTTTAGAGGTCACACAACTATCTAGAGGTGGAGTTAAAAGAATTGACAAGAAAAAAGTCGGTTCTACTGTAGAAGAACAGGATCTGGAACCTTTACCAACTGTATAATCTTAACGTTGTATTTACTCAAAAGTTGACGAATGAATTTTCTCATTAATATTAGTTTTAAGTAAACTTTTAGCTTAATTATTTTCACTTACGTAAAATAAGATATTTGAACATGCTTTCTTGGAATGGCTATAATGATTCTCTATAAGTGTGTTTACTAAACGTTTATTTCTAAACATTTATTCAAACGAATCTTTACTTCTAGAGCCTGAAACTCACACCAAAAACACCTTAATTAGTCTAATGGTGGTTGTAATGTTGGTTCTGCTAAATAAATATAATTATAGAGCAACTAGCGTGTGAACAATGAAATATAATAAGGGTAACTTATTTTACATAAAATATTTTCGTTGCACTAACACAAGGATAAAATAAGAAAATCGATATTCTGATCAAAGTAGAAGAATGAGTACCTTTATGTGACTACAAAACTGATATAACTCTTGGGGAATTAAAGAAACTGTTTTATATTCTCCCTTCACATTCAGCGATCATTGTGATTATGTGTATTTTTATAGGAATTAGAGAACATTGTATAATGAAATATTATGCTATAATTATATGTGTAGCAAAAACAACAACTATTTAATGATTTATGATTTTAGTATAAAATATTTTCTCACATTATTTTAAAATTTAAGCGGATGCATAACTTCTCATCCCCCTACTTTACAAGACCCTGTCAAGATACTGTTTGTTAAAGTAATGAATAACACGTATATTAACGGCAATGTTGAAATATAAACCCACATGATATAGGGGTTAGGGGAAGCTGGATTTACCAAAAATTCACAAACAATTAAACAGTAAGTAGTAAATCTTAAAAGGAAATTAATAAAAATATATCACATTTTCTTGGACGTTTTTGTGACACCACATGACAATGAGATTTGTAATGATTTATTTTTAAATCTTTCTTTTCATTGAAACTATACCATATGTTTCCAATAAAAAGAAAACAATATCATCTTGACCTCTTCAAAATTACTACTGCGTACGCGAATGACGGTAATATTGGTTGTACGATATCAGAATTCATCAGGTCGTAATGGAAATACATTCGATAAAATAGTGTGGGAACAGTAAAAAACATTTGTGACAAGATAAACGTTCTTTGTAATACGTAATGACAAGCCAATACAATAAATTCCACCTCACCAGCATCTAACATTATTTACTATCATAGATAATAGCCTGTATAGCGTTACTATCTGACACCACTTGTGTCATATTTACTCCCCTGTCTTTTGTCTATGTAAAACTTAAATTATATCAAACAGCTAACTTATTTCTCATAATATGTCTATAGTGGATTAGAAGTAGAACATCTCTCACATTTTTATTTGATTTTTTTTTTGCTTTGATGCATGTGGAAATGTGAACATTCAATATGATTTTTTTCAACGTGTTTGTAAACGTATCGTGGGTTCTTGGATAGTTTCCCTTCATCTTCTCTCTTCATTTCACTGAATTTACACTCTCAAGCGGCCCGGCATGGCCTAGCGCGTAAGGCGTGCGACTCGTAATCCGAGGGTCGCGAGTTCGCGCCCGCGTCGCGCTAAACATGCTCGCCCTCCCAGCCGTGGGGGCATTATAATGTGACGGTCAATCCCACTATTCGTTGGTAAAAGAGTAGCCCAAGAGTTGGCGGTGGGTGGTGATGACTAGCTGCCTTCCCTCTAGTCTTACACTGCTAAATTAGGGACGGCTAGCACAGATAGCCCTCGAGTAGCTTTGTGCGAAATTCCAAAAAACAAACAAACACTCTCAAGCACTATTGCACGGGTTGCACCCCTTTATATCCGGTACTGTCTGTGATGTAGTTTGTACAGTATTCAAGCTGAGAGGTGACTTAGAGTGTTGTATGAGTTACCATGACTCATTTGTTCGAGTTTTTCATTCTTCTTCGTGTTTTAACTATCCTTGCAAAACGTCCCGACTGGTACGGCGGACTAACTGCTTGAAACCGGATTTTGATATCCGAGGTGTGCGGAACACAGATAGCCCATTGTGTAGCTTTGTGCTTAATTCCAATTAATCATTCAATCAATCAGTGTTTGCAAAATTTATCCTAAGTCTACTATATATTAAGGATCCTTAAACTTTAACCTGCAGAGCATAAATTTCCTTTATATGTGACTTACATGTAATACTGTGTCATTAATTAATATTTTAATTTAATACTGTTTGTTATTAATTAATATCTTAATTTAATAATTTATGTTATTAATTAATATTTTGATTTAAAACTTATGCTACTAATTAATGTTTCATTTGATACCGTTTTTTATTAATTAATATTTTGATTTAATTACTGTTTATTATTAATTTATGATTGAATTTAATATTGTTTGTTATTAATTATTATATTGATTTAATACTGTATGTCATTAATTAATATTTTAATTTTAGTTGATAAAATAATATATGTATATATATACACACACACATATATAAGTGTGTATGCTTGCATTTTAGAAATGATTTAGCCATGAAAGGTAATGTTTATAAGGGATGTTACTGTGTCTGAAATATTAAGATAACAGAAATATTAATTATTTTAGCCATAATGGAGGATACATTTTAAGTAGATTAAACATTAATGAGAGAGTCTTCGAAAGGAGTTATTGTATTTGTGACTGTATACGTTAATTGTTTAGTCATCGGCTGTACATCTCTAGGAAGCATAGAGTGTTTGATGGTATCTTTCTTGGTACTCTACGAGTAAGTGTATGAACTGTGTAGATCTAATATTATAAAGATGTTATACATCCATTGTTGGTTGCTTAAATGTCAGAAAGCTCTCCAGGATGGTAAGAAAAACAAGTGCACGTTAACATTTTCATAACTTGTTGCTGGTAGAGATCTGTAATAATTACTTCTCAATTCCGTACACAACTTTGCAGTATACGTTGACTTCTGATAGTGTTAATTTCTGTAGAAGCATTTTCTTATAAATGTTTATGTCCATTTATGTTACTTTTTAGCTGTTTTTTTTTAGTTTCTTTCACATTTCAAATTACTCATTCTAATTTTCATTGTTAGGTAAGCTTCATGAAATGAGCCCTTACATGTGTGTCGTTTTTATTAACATTACAAAATTAAAAGTAATTAATTACATTATGTAACAATAACAGTATTTTAAAACCAGTATTGAAACACCCAAACAAATCCATATTGTAGTTGGATATGTGGGGTTGTCAGATTATATCTTTTATTACACAGTATTTGCAGTAGGTATTTATACTTACTACTAATTGTGATGTGATATGAATAATCAGTAAAATCTGAGAACAAGACTCAGAACCAGAGTCAGTTTACCATTTTAAGTTTAACTAACACTCACTGTGAGAACTGTAATTAGGTGTTTTCAGTTACTCTGAGTAGGTTTTATTTCATTATTACAGTTTAATATGCCTGTTACCAGAAGGTTAATCTATAATAAACTGACTACATGATAAAAAGATATCATAAAATAGCTTTACTAAATTCATTCAGCAATACATGTTAGATTTGTTAATTTAACACACTAACTACTTATTGTCAGCTAATACTGATAGTGTAGTTTTATATACAGGAAAAGTTAAAAAATAGATAGTGTAGGTATTTACAGTGAAACTAAGATAATAGTCATAAATCACTGTAACTGTTCTGTGTTTTAAGAAAAGTAAGTGAAATTTAAAGATTTATTTGTAAATAGTAATAATATATATATACACACACACACACACACGTGGAATGTATTAGAACTAAATGTGATTGTATTATACAAATTACTGGTCCTCTAAAACAAAGGAAAAAGTTGTACTTAATAAAAGTCAGTTTTATACTATTTTATATCAGCTGTAGTTACATATATACTTAATACACTAGATGTTGTTGCTAGTATGTACAACAGAAGGGTTGGAAGAGTCAAGTGATGTTAGTATATACAACAGTAAGGTTTGGAAGAGCCTAGTGATGCTGTTGTTAGTATACACAACAGGGAGCAGTGGTAAGAAACAGTAAGGGTTAAATGCAAAGCCACATTATGGGCTATTTTTGCTGTGCCCACCACAGGTGTCAAAATCCAACATTTAATATCATAAGTATTTTTGTCTGTTTTTTATGTATCTTATGAGAATAATCGTTTGGTTGAATGTTATCTATTAAGGATATGAGGTATGACTATTAATCGATTAGCAAATTCCAGCCCAATTAGTTTTTGAAATAAAGAACTCTCAGTCCACAACCTTTACAATAAAATCTTTAAAAAATAAGACTTGATAGATTAATAAGGATAGATTTACATTCAATGAATCTTCTTTGATTTTCTTCATGAAAGCATGTTTCACTAGAGCAAGAAAGTTATTTGAATTTGATAATTAATTAATCATTGGGCTCATTAATTTATTTTACTAAACTCTTGAGCTGTTCTCTCATGGTACTTGAATTGACATAAAAATAAAATAATGAGAAATACTACACTTTTGATCAGTTGATTCTTTTCACATGTCATAATACTAATTAGTTCAGCTGAGCAACCTTGAATTTAACTCACAATGGTAATACTAAATTATGATAATATTTTGATTATTTGGATAACACTATGCAACACAAATTTTGTTCCTGGATAGCATATGGTATTTCTTAATTACTTATGTTGTAAAAGTAAAGAAAATGGCCATTATTCCCTTCAAACTTTGCTTTTGTGATCAGGATAATGAATTTAGAAACTAACCTATTTTCTATGTAAAAACAGGCAAATTTGCACATTTTCATTTACATAAGGTCTGAATAAAGCAACATATGTATGAAGATTCACATGTATCTACAGTAAAGTTATACACAAATGTTAAGAAGTGAGTAGTTTTCTTTTAGATTTGTGACTGTAATATAAATCACTTTCAAGTATTAGCCCCCAAATACAGTCTTCCATTATGTTTTGGTTATACACTCCCAGGTCACAAAAGCAGTTTGAAGAGAAAAATAGGTCATTTCCATTTACTTTAGGCATGAGCCATTGGGAAATAACATTTTCTGCCCAGGAAGAAGAAAAATTTGGTTAATAGTGTAGTAAAAATTTGGTTACATAGTGTAGTTGAAAAGAGGGAAATTCTAATGTTTTTAACTGATTTCACAGGCTTATGAATTTGAACTTCATAAAAGTTTTGGTTTTATTTATAGATTTGCCATAATTCATATATGCAAATTTCAAAAATAATATATATATATATATATTTTCTATCACATAAGGATGTCTTACAAATCGTGGAGTAGAAAAAACTAACTCAGATGAAATTACTATTTCATTTACTAAAGTGAACATTTATGTGTTTTATTGTGTGTTTCTTGTGGGTTCTAGATAGATTGATAAGACTACTTGGTCAATATTAGTTGTCATTATTTTAATAAATCACTTGTGTTGAAGTATATATGACATGTGGAAAATCTATATGTGATGGTGATAAATGGATATCATATTTGGATTCAATGTACAGGAATTAGTGTAGAACATGTACACATTTCAAGACAGTAAAACCATTGATTATTTATAAATAAGCCTTTCTTATTTATGCTACACTAACCAAATCTCCAAGATAACCTAGATATGTTGTATTTCATTAGAATTTTTGCCAAGTTTATTTCATTAGATGTGTTTAGAATTCTTCACATACTAATGTAACAAATATTAACTGGTCTGCAATTTCTAGAGTAACTATTTTATTCCCTTTAAAAATAGAAGTAACATCATTGATAAGTCACCTGGCAATTTTCTGTTCACATGTGTCTGATCTTTGACTCTTAAAAACACAGATAAATATTGTTTGGCTCTGGTGCTTCAACTAGTATTAATTATTCAGTCTTGTTATTTTTACCACCAAATTATTAATTTGTACATTCTGTTACAGTGTATGGTATAAAGTGTAGTCTGAAAATAGCTTATGTTACTGAACATACTTTCAGCTGTGTGGTGAATCTTATACCTGATATTTGGTTACAAGTAGCATATTATTAAGTGATTCTGGTGTTGACTAGTTTTCTTCCACTTGGTTAGCAGTTCTGAATTTGTTATGGCCATGCCTAAACATTATAGGACTCCAGCCTAGGTGTTTGCTATAAATGTTGCAGAAAATACCTTTCTTTCTTTCTTTGTATTCAGAACTGTACCATAAATGACAGGTTTTTCACAAATTTGTGTGTAGTGTTTTATAAGTTCAAAAAAGACAATTTGAATGAGTAAACAGTAAATGGTATCAAGATTTAGATATATGTTTTTTAGTATTGAGAAAATAAAGGATATATTTGGATTATCAGTACTGTCCTATCTTTGTTATTGCTGTTTCATTTCGAAGTAGGTAAAGAGAGTTTGTGAATGTTTAATAGCTGTGTAGAGTATTTATTTTGAAAAGTATCTCTGAAAGTACTTGGTTACGTTTTTCTATATTATTATTATTACTGAAGGATGAACAGACTGTTTTTAGTGTATTTAATTTTGGAAATTGTTCTGAAATAGTGACTCAAGGAAGTTGGATGTGTTGTTGATTGGGCTTCTGTTAAAACTGTGATGACTTCATAAAACATTATATACCACTGGTGCTTTTAGTTTTGTATGAGAAATACCTGTTTTTCAGTACACTGGAGACAACATAGACTTGTTTCAGTCGAATGTTTAGATAATTTATCAGATGTAACTTATGCATCTGTATTGAATATGAGTTAGTAATGTGAGAAAGTTGCAGGTGTAAGTTGATAACAAATGGAAAACAAGCAGATATCATCCTGTGAAATGTGAGTGGTTTTCATGAGATCACAGGAAGCTTCGTACATATATGTTGATTATACACTTTAGGTATTGTTTCTCATGCACATATTCAGAAAAAGTATATGTGAAACCAAAAGTTTGTCTGTTATTCAAATATAAATGTATGAATTGTATAGAACAGTCATATCTTTAAACATTTAAGCTGTCTGCTTGATATTTGTTGTGATTTGCTTCAGATTGCAAATTCTGTTGATTGACGTAATTGACTTTGTCTATTGATTGATATTTTTGTTAATGAGTATAACTCACGTGCATGTTACAGTTTATCACAAACAAGTACACATGTGGTCATAGATGAAATAAATCATATACAAGTCTACATATATATAAAAGTTTATTATATGATCTTTTGAAATGCTAAAAAGAAGTTGTATATTATAGTTTCAGAGGTGATCTGATAACATATACATGTAATTGGTGATAAAGCAATGTTATGCCATTTTATAAGCATTTTGTTCTGAAAGTAATTACAACTTAATGATCCATCCTACCCTAGACCTAATTAACTTGCATTCTCTTAGGTACTGCCAAGAAATGTTTTGTGTTTAGCTGTACATTATTAGTCTATGGAGACAGACAAAAATGTTTTTTTTATTTAATGTAAAATAAAATAGAATTTTAAATGTACATTCAACATATATTACCTCCAACTGATAAGTTTTGATATTGAAAAATTCCTCATTGTTACTGATGTGTAGCAGACAGAAAATATATTTAGCATGCTATTTTTTTATATATTGTGTGTTTGAAATCCATAAAGAACTAGTTTATGAAAATATGTACATGCCTTAGTTTATGGCTAAAGTAATCGTTATTCTTTTTTTTTTTTATGCTCATAATCTGAACTAGTTTTGGGTCGGCTAGCATATTTGCAAGCCATTTGGCAGCTGTGTAGGTCAAACATGTTCATTTATGGGAAGTTGAACTTTCAACTCTCAGATTGTAAGTTAGGAAGTTAGGTACCCTAACTACCAGGTCTAACTAAAATAGGAGTTGTTAGAGTCTTTTATTTATTACCCTGTTATTTAACTCTTAAGTTTGTACTTCAGACTGTATTTCACTCCTTAAATATGCTCCAATGTGTGGTTGATCTAATCAGGACTTTAGCAGGTTCTTAATGTTTGATGAAAGAGTGCACATACAGCATACCTTTTTCAGAATTTCTACAGATAAATTTGAGAAGTCTGTTTACTTACTAATCACATCTAATTTATTTTATTTCTATACAATGCCTTTATGTTCTTCTCACCCAAAATACAAGTTCTTTCCAGAGTTTCACACCCAACTTTATAATACTCAAGTTATTATCCACTCACTAAGATTGTCCATGTTCTTATAAGTTTGAAAACAAAATCTCAACAATTCCTACATTTTAGTATCACCATCAGACATGGAAAGTTACTACAGTGCACAGTTACTGTAAATATACCCATTAAAAAGGTTTCAAAACAGGCTTTTAAAAGATCCCAACTATTGTAAACTTTTATCAGTACCTTCTGCTTTGCAAACTTACTGTAAAATTAATTTTTTTTTACCTCCTGTTATAATTATACCTAACTGTTGAATCTTTCTAAACATTGTTTCATGCTTTTTTATCAGTTTGTGTTTGAAATATACAAAGATTTACTTTTCACCATAATTTTGTTGATGAAAGGTGCAGTATATTCTTTAGCTTGAATATAATTAGTAATTTATTATTTACATTATTTTTATTTACTGAGTTTTGGTTCTAAAAATAAACAAAAAAGTCTTAAAATTGATTTGTTTTCTTAATATGTTTATGTTATAAAGTGTAACAGGATACACAGTGCATATTCAATGCTTGATGCAGTTTGGTAGAGTGCAGTCCAATTAACCATTCGCTGAATAATAATTTGATTTATAGATCATCTTTTACTTTAATACTGTTGAAGTGTTTTTGTTATGTTTATCTTACAATATAGTCAGTCTGAGATGTCCATTTCATTCATTGTTATGTTATTTGTGTATTTTGTTTTTAAAAAAAGTGATGTTAGAGGAAGTTCTGAAATAGCTGTTCTTTTGTAAAGAACATGACTTGAGTGTGCATATGCTTTTTTCTTCAGGTATTCATCCTGTTGGAAACATTGGACAAGAACAAGGCTCCTTCTGGTGGCCATTGTTAGGTGCCTACTTGACATACCCATTATACTTTTGGGACCTAAACTCTGTCTTCTCAGTGTTTTTTTAACTGGTATTCTAAGAAATGGCAAAGAAAACCCCTTCCTAGGCGTTCCATCTCGAAACGACTCTTGGTCCTTTCTTTTTGTAGAGCATTGTACATCTCTCTCTGGACTTCATGGCTATATTTCAACTGCACTGTGACAGATCAGAACGGAAATGAAATGAAGTGTTGAGATGCAGCTAATAATTTTTTTTGACAAGTCATGTGTGGCAAGAAGTTAAATCTGTCATGAAAGATATTTGTCTTTGCTCAGTATAATGGTCGGAAAGAAATATGGCACCAATTAATTCAAGTATTTGATCTGCAAGTAGAGAGAAATGCTTTAAAGGTAATAGATCCAAATAAATTGAATTTTCACATTTTAATATTTTATTCATGTTGTTTTATTTATGTGATAAATTAATATATTATGTAGATAGGTTTTGTTGTTATATTTACTTTTGACTAGAAATAACTGAAGAAATGTATAAACAATGTAAAAAATATGTTTAGTATAATAGCTTATTTATTTCACTTTTGTAAGACAAACTTTGATATCTGTTTTTAGTGCTCATATTAAGGCTAGTAAAATGAACAATGCTTATCTGCTTTTTTCTCTACCTCTTCTCATACATAAAGTGATAAAATGAATCTAAACCAATTTTTATAGACATCCAACATTTAAATTTATGTAATTGGTACTGTTTTATGAATGTGTTAAAAACACATTTAGAACATCACATGCATTTGTATCTTTATAAATAAACATTTGGTTGCTAAAGTTATTCCTGTATGATTTATGTTATAACCAGTTCTTGGTTGTGACACAAGTCATGATACTAGAAAGAGAAAACAAATAGATATTAATAAGGTGGAAGCTAAAGCAACAACCTATTGTGTTGGTGGAACTTATCATAACTAACATTTGTGGTAATGTAATGAACCATAAAGGAAAATTTGCAAGCCAGTGTGATTCAGCATGTCACATGTTGCATTGGTTGTATACTCTTGTTATAGTAAATGGGAAACGCACAGAACACCTGATCAAAGGTCAATGGTGACATCCTCCATAACTGCTTCCAGTTGTGTCTTGGAAGCTTGATTTCTACTGGTAGAAAAGGCCAGATTTTGGTTCTGCATATTATCATAGTCTCCTTATACATCTCAGATCACATTATAAAAACAGATTTGTTTCTTGTAAATCATACAGATGTCTGTTAGTGCTCTGTGAGACATATAAATCCAGTTCTCTCCAAACTAAATCCAAAAAGTTCACTTTGTTAGTCAAGCTGGTAATTAGTGCCCCTTCAAGTTTGTGTCCTGGACAAACTTACTTCTTGTATCTCAGAATGGCTGGTATGGGTATTAGCACTTTTACTAATAACGTGGAGAACAACATTTTGACCTTCTTAAGTCATCTTCAGGTTAACCCAAGAAGATCGAAACATTGTTCTCTGCTTTATTAATAAAAGAGTTAATATCTATACCATCCATTCTGAGATACATTTTTACTTACCTCTTGCACTACCTATGGTACAGAGCTGCATGGTAAGATATTATTTCAAATGCTCAAACTATAGCAAAATGAACTTGCATTGAAAGTCATAAAAGTAATATTTTCCTCTCATTTTTAGGTTTCAAATCTGTAGTCCAGTGCTATACAGGAAGAGATCACTGTTCATTACCGGATACTCTCCATACAGTGACATCCTGATGAGCATAAATATCCTGGGGAGAAGGAGGTAGTACAACAGGGGGGTCTTCCCCCCACAGCAAAATCTCTGGCATCGGACCTGTAGATCCCAGCCTTATTCTGAAAAGGGCCGTTTACCCAGTCACAGGGTATCTAATCAATCACAGTACATTTCAAAATCAATTCGCCAGCTGCCAGTGTACTCCGTCCTCGAGCCAAGGATTGGCTCACTTCACTTTCGCTGCTTTCGTCCAGTTCTCCCGTCCTTCCTCTCACTCACAAATACACCACTCCATTTTTTGAAATGTTAAAAATAAAGTAAAAACCCCACGGATATTTTAAAACATTTCTCATGTAAGGGGACGAAGAGGAACTACAAAGTTCCTGAACACCCCAGTTGGAGAGAGAACTCTTCTGATTTCTCTCTCTCTAAACTAAACCCCTGTCACGATAGTTTTGTTTTTTTGTTTAGGTAGCACAAGAGAAATTCATTGAGATATGAAGTGCTGTCTCAGATCAAGTCCAAGAGGCTGACTCATAACAAAAAGTAACAAGATAATCCTAGGGCAATGCAAAACTAAGTAGGAATTTATAATGGAGCAATTAAAATACATATCTGTTTCAGTATGACCACATCATACAAAGAATCTACTGATAAACTGGTCTAAATATCTGATATCTACAAAACATTTCAGTCATTCTTTTGTTTATATAATGTTTACAGTTAGTTAGATTTCTTCAGTATATGTGGTCTGAGGATTATTATTATTCTGTCTATTTTGTATAAGAATGGAAATTTCCAGTATTGTTGGAAGAAAAGAACTTATGAATATGTTCAGTGAATCCGTCAAAGTACAGCTTTTAATAGTCAAAATACAATACTGTGAAAAGTATTTGGTTAACTAAATGTATTCTCCTTTAATAAAAAGGACTAAATCTGTACTTCTATTGGGTAGTTTTATGTGTAACTGATAATGGTTTATTTGTAAAAAAAAATGTAGACTTGAATTCAAAGTTTGTGTTTTATGATGGTTCATTGCTTTTGGAAACTTTCTTTTGAAAAAATTCTCCTTCTGAATTAATTCCTTAAACCTGAGTGGATGCTGCCAGTATTCAGCCAAAAATCCTGATTTTATCCACCGAACAGTGACAGCATCTGACAATGTGTACGTCTCTTTTATGAAAACTAACCCGAATCATGTTATTGTCTGTAAAATTAAGAAAATTGAAATTTCATAAAGTATGGTGACAGTTTTAAGGGAATCATTAAAATAATTCCAGCAAAATGTGCAACAAATTACAGCTTTAAAGAATTGAAGCACAACAAGTAATCACTTTTGGGGAGGATCCGATTTCTCAGTGTGTTTGTTTCTGAAGTTTCCTTCATGCACCATTGAAACTTAATTTCCAAGAAAAAGAAACAAAACAATTTGATACCAGTTTAAGTGATTGGTAGTAATAAGTAGAAGGAAAAATATAATGGAATATTTAAGTTTAGAACTACCTGGATGATAGTTGTTGAAACACAAGTAGAAAGACAAGTGTACAAAGTTAAGTATTATTTTTTGGACAAGTATTCAAAATCTCTTAGAAAAACTTCTATTTTATTTATATATCGTAGTTTAAAATAGTTTTTTTCTAGGCAAGACAGTAAGTTAACCAAACTCAATACAGAATAATAACAATTATTTATATGAGGAAAATTTTGTAATTCATCATATCTATTATTTCCTTGGATCTGAGGTACTACTATTGAATTATGAGGTCCATATTTTCCTTAGCTGTAGAGCATACTTTGATAGCAGGTTTGAAGATTTTTCATGTTATGGATTACTTACAGATGTTTTTCTTTTCGTTTACTTGTTTTTAGAACTATATAAAATATCTTACCAAAACACAGTAACATATGTTACTCAGACTGTTTATTTAACAAATGAAGGTTTCCATTAATGCTACACCAGCCAAGTTAAAATTATGTCCCTTGTGGCTTTTTCTTTTCTGTTGTTGTCAAGATGTTTTTTTTACTGTGATGTTGAATTAAGAATAATTTTTGGTATTTCAAAGTTATTACAGTGTATAGTATTTTTTTCTTTAAATATAAGTATCTGAATATTTCAATTGTTGCACTAATCCAAACTCTCTACTGTTGTATTTGCTACATCTTCTCTTGGAAATATTAATTTTTACAAGTCAGAGCTGAAATATGCACTGTTCATTTAGTGCAGAAACAATCAAATATGAACATGTTGTCAGGTATAAACTAAAATGTATAATATTCTGTGTGCCACATTTGTCATTTTACGAATATGAATTCAGAGCTTTGGAAGAAAGTAAATTTGCAGTTGTGAAACTACTGTAGTTGGTTTTACTGTCATCACTTTGGTTCATGCTTATTAAGGATGTTACATTTGTCTGACATTGAGTCTTGTTAAAACTGTTGAAGTTATCACTTCTAATCTTTATAATTGTTCAAAATTAATTGATGGTGGTGATGTGTAGGTTTAAATTAGAATGTAACAAGCAAAATTACCCATTTATAGTGATGGTTGCTGTTTAAGTAATCTAGCAAAAGTACACGTACCCAGTGACAGTTACTGTTTACGTTTGTCTTGCAAAAATTCTTGTCCCAAGTGACAGTTGCTGTTAAAATTAATTTTTCAATGTAAATTATTTCATAAACGTTTAAAAGGTTAACTTTTTTGCAATCTTGGTTTCACTTAGAGCCAAAGCTCTGAGCTTTTTATACTTCACACCATAAAACAATTAATCACTTCAGTCATGCTAAGAGCCTCTCGACAATAACATATTGTAAATGTACATTTGTATTTTTTATAGTATGTCATATTTTGAAATGTTAATGATAGTCTGATAAATATAGAATATCCTACTTGTGAAATAAAGTTTGGTATTAACATTATTCATACTTGTTCTACTGCCATTTCAAAAGTGAATGTTAAGCTGTGCCTGCATGAACAGATCTTCAAATGCAACATGTTTCCAATATATAAGAATTCAGAAGTTATTAACAGTTGCCAGTTTTAAACATAATGATAAAATAATGAGTATAAATGAATCTGTTGACAGTAACTGTTGTCAGTAACTGTTGACAGTAACTGTTGGAATAATAGTTGTACAAACAGAAACAGGTGTAGCACAAAGATGAACTCAATTTTACTTTTCTGGTATCTACGTGTAAACAGAAGGTTAACAATTGCTTTGTTCAGTGAACCAACGGTAATAACTTTGTATTAATTGTTAGTAATGTGTGTCCATTGCCTGTATATTTCACAAAGTATTCAACAATTCCAAACATTTGCAGTGTTTGATTTTATCCTTTTATGGCAGATAGAAACAAAACAAAGTATACTTTGTACATACTGGTTGACAAGTAATCTTAAAGTAATAAAAAATAGTGTCTTATTTAAAACAAAGTACTCTAATAGATTAATAAATCTTCATTGCCACTTATTACATCAAACTAAAAAGGTCATACTGTATCACTAGGTGTAAATGGAAAGGTTTATAAGTTATTTTTAATTGAGAAAAAACTATAAAATGTGACCAGAGAAAGGTTGTTTGTTATATAACAGTTTTCATATGTATTCATCTTGAGCATTGTTTGTCGTGTATGAATATTTATGTCTAATATTTTTTGCACATCTGTTTATAAGTAGCAGTTGAAGCCTATTTAATATCATTCTAAAATCTTAAAATGGAAATATATAAAGGCAATTTAAGATGCGAGTACAAATTTATATGAAATTGAAATATTTTTAATAAGATGTTAAGGTTTAGTTATTCATTGGGTCCTAGAAAATGTAAGAAATGTTTGGTAATGAGGAAATGTATTTTTCTTAAAATTTATATTTGAAGATTTAGTCAAATAAGTTATAATCATTCATATATTTTTCAAGCCATTACTTATGGGGTAGGTGAAAATGATTGATACTTAAAAGATGCTTCTTTTTTAATTTTGCACAAAGCTACTCGAGGGATATCTGCACTAGCTAGCTGTCCCTAAATTAGCAGTGTAAAAGAAGAGGGAAGCTAGCTTGTCATCACCACTCACAGCAAACTTTTGGGCTACTCTTTTATCAACGAATAGTGGGATTGATCGTAACATTATAATGCCCCCACGGCTGAAAGGGCGAGCATTTTGGCGCGACGGGGATGCAAACCCACGATTTTCAGATTACAAGTCTCACGTCTTAACCCACCTGGCCATGCAGGGCCTAGTCAAGAGAAACGTGAACCTCACAAAGATAATAGTTGAACAGTTTTGAACAGCTTATTTTATTAAGTAGTTAATATCTATTACTGAGTATATCTTTCACTTTGTGCCTAGCATGGCTAAGTGGGTTATGGAGTTCGACTCGTAATCTGATGATCGCAGGTTCGAACCCAGTCGCACCAAACATGCTCGCCCTTTCAACCGTGGGGGCGTTATAACGTGACGGTAAATCCCACTATTCGTTGGTAAAACAGTAGCCCAAAAGTTGACAGTTGGTGGCAATGACTAATTGCCTTCCCTCTAGTCTTACACTGCTAAATTAGGGACAGCTGGCGAAGATAGCCCTCGTGTAGCTTTGTGCGAAATTCAAATAAATATTTAATTTTGATCTTGGAAGATATCTTCATCTGTCGGAAGTTAATGTTAAACGTCAATGAAAAAGGTAAAATTCGACAATAAATAGAGCACTGTATTTTGTTTTTTCTCTCTTTGGTTTTGGGTATCATATGTACTCTGGAGTGTCAGGTGCTCTCTGACTTCTTCTGCCTTTCTTTACTTATATGATCATGCAGTGTTGGTTGGTGTTAGTCACTGCTTTAGGTTCAGAGTGGGCTGAATTTACTCCGACCCTTTTAAGATCAATGTAATTTTGGCCGAAAAGCTTGATGTTAGTTTCGTCTGACCAAAGAATACTCTTCCAATAGGTGAAGGGTTTATCTACATGCTTTCTTGCATACCTCAATCAGTTTAATTCACAAAATAATTTATGTAGATGTGTATTGGTATAATATTTGTAATATATTATATTTCTATAAGTCTTATCGTGATACTTTTTAAGTTATGAGCAAAAAACTACTCGGGACGCAAGGGATACAAACACTTTCTGTCGTAACTGGAGTTATGTTGAAAGAGAATAAAATTCATATAATACGTTCAAAAATCTTTACAGTAAAGGTAATCAGTTTCTAAATGCAGGTAACTTTACACGTGGTTTGGGGTTCACCACGTTAATATTTGGTAACACAGACATGCCAGTGAGACGGCATTACGAGAAGTTATTGAAAATCTTTCCCACCACTGAGAGTCTATTTTAACACCGTCTTCACTATATGGGAGGACAGTTGTATATTATCTTGTTGGAAATTGTATAGTGCCCCCATCCCCCTGGAATAACAGTAGTTATAATCCTTGTCTTCTTAAATTAGATCACGTTGTTCAACAAGATATAAAGCTCTTACGGAAAATGGAAAGCCAACTTCAAAGAAAATTTTAAATTTTAGCCTCGCCATAATGGCTCATAAAATGTCTTTAAGTTGGTTGTTGTTGTTTTGGAACAGCTCTTTTTTTCTTTCTTATTTTTGTCTTTATTTCTAGGATTATTTCATAAAATATTTCAAATGATTTACTTAAGGTTATCAGGATCTCAATAGCAATATTCTGCAAAGACAAAAATTTATATAATACTTTTATTTCTCAGTGTAAAAAATTTGAAGCTCTTACTTATTTCACCAACCAGTTAAACATGCAAATCTCTTGTGCTGAGATACAAACGTTAACACTTTTACACTTAAAATGTATTTTTGATAGGTATCTATCTTCTATCACACAAACTATCTCAATTACTCTTTGCACTCTAAGCTTTGCTGAAAAATATTTTTGTAATTAGTCCATCAGTCTTTATACCCTATCAACTTTATGCTTTTTCTAAACATGTGCATATCATGTGACTGTTCTCCACCAGTAGTGGCACATCTGTCTCCCTCTACTATTCCTTCTTACTCCTCACTTTCAAGAATTGACCTGTTCTAAGTGAAGAACACCAGTCATGAGGAAGGCGGGTGTGAATTACCAATGGGAAATTATATTTTGATGTCAAAAAATAACTTCTGATGTGGTATTATCTCCACTCTATAAAGGTAAAAGGGTCAGTTAAGAAGCACAGCAGAATAACTAACTATCCAGAATGAACAGAAGTACTCTGAGATGAATAAAGTACATAAATGTGGTACTTCTGGAACAGGTATGCTCTTTGCACTGGAAGTTGGGAATTAAAGTAGAATGTGTGAAAAATGGAACAATAGGTTCAATCATTAGTCATGTATAAATAAATGTAAGAACATTGAACTATATACTTTCTCACCCTCAACAGGACAGATTCTATAACTCATTTGTAACCACAAGATTGTGGATAAGGCATGTAGACCAATACACACACACACACACACACACACACACACCAACAATCAACTATAAGTAGAATACCATCATTGTTTGTTCTCTTGTCTTCCTGAGATACAATCAGTCACACTTTTTCATTTCGAGATCTACATTTGCTGCTAACGTACATTACAAATACACTGAGAGCTCTTTCTATTTACATTTTAATTCTTAAAAAACTGTTATATTCAGTGAAGCTTTGTTCAGAAATTATATCTCTTTCTGAATTGATTCCTCTGCAGCAAGTCTGTCTTGAATTCTGTTGGTGTAATTTCATCTTTTTACGAATAAAATCCAAAACAAAATATTTTGCAATACATTTAATACAATAAGGAATACAATTTAAACTTTTCTTAATTTATTATTTTGCAATACTAAACATGAAAAATATATAACTACACAGATAATTACTATTTACAATGAAAATGCCATTTGAAGTACTTTTGCATACATTCAGTTGTCTTTCCGATCTGAAAGACACAGAATTGTCAAACATATATTCTTCGTTTTTATTATTCTGTTGCTGATTTTTGTGGTGTTTTCCACGCTGACACGAGCTCTACTTAATTCTATAATTACGTCACCAGGATGAAGTGTCCCAGTGAGCGAAATCAGTGTTTCATAATCTCTCATCAGGATCACGAAAACTCCTGGAACGATTAAAATAATACATATACAATAGATACTTTTTACCATTTTTACTTGGTAGTGCATCTACTTACTAAACATAAATTCATCTAAGAATAGCTAACGTGCTTTGTTTAGCGAAGTTAATGAGGTTAGACACGAATACAAAATAGTTTGAAAAACGGATTTTTCACATAAGGAAAAAATGCTTGAATATTTTGATCGCGATAACCAATTAAAATCCTTTTTCCAATAAATTATCTTGTTCTTGTTGATGATTCCACAGTTTCGGTTGGTAAAACTGCTTTATTCCCTATAACTCTTTATCATTTTTTATAGGAAAGTATTTCCCAAACTGGTAGTTCAATGTATTCTAACAAATTAATTATAACAGTTATATTGAATGTTGTTTAACTATTTTTGGCACAAAACATAACAACGCATTGCGCCTTGTTTTTCTCTTCTTCTTTTATCACAACATACACGAACTTTAAAGTAACAAGAAATCAATGAAAAACACGCGGAACAGCAACTTACAACTATGTAAGCGTAATTACGTATTTTTTTTAGGCTTTGTTATATAACTGTTGGTAATACAACGTACCCTGAGAAAATAGGTCAATATTGACTGTGCTCAATTCGCATATTTATTACCTGACTTATCCTTCAAATTATAAACTTGTTCTTGGCTCTTAACTACAAGTGGGGAGACAACATATTAGGTCATATTGAATAATTTCTATGTTTTTCCTTTTTGAAATTGTTAAGTGAGTAGGGTGTGATACTGTAGTAGACTGAAAAGGACAATGGTATTTATTTAACCTCCATCTTGATCATCAGTTTAAAACCTAGAACTTCTATGCGCAGTTATTCCATAGGTGGCTTTGAGTGAAGAATATGTTAAAACATAAATTAATCAATCTGTCATGACACTTCTGTGTAAATCCGTGTGTGTGTGTGCGTTTAATCTTAGCAAAGGTCTATCTGCACTATGCTCACCCTAACTGTTTTATAAACTTTATTTTCCAAACATTTTTCAGCGCAAAGTGTAAAACTAATAAAGTTTGTTTTTGAAATTCACGCAAAGCTACACGATGGCTATCTACGCTAGCTGACCCTAATTTAGCAGTGTAAGACAAGAAGTAAGGCAGCTGGTCATTACCACCCACAGCCAACTCTTGAGCTGCTCTTTTAACAACAAATAGTGGGATTGACCGTCAGTTATAACGCCCCCACAGCATGTTTGGTGTGACGGGGATTCGAACTCGCGACCTTCGGATTACGAGCCGAGTGCGTTAACCACCGGGCCATGTCGGGCCCAAAACTATTGAAGTGAAATTCAAAAACGTTAAGTTAAAGTTGTTTCAGTTACGATGCAAAACCTGCTGGACTAAATAATTAAATTCAAAATACAATAACAACAACTTCTACAGTAGGTAAATCCTGACTTTAATAACTACATCATATCGAACTTTAATATGGCATCATCATGATTAGTTTAAAATTGTTGTTATTGTAATTTTAAATTAACCGTTACCTTATTTTCTGCCGGATTATGCCATTGATAATTTTGTTTCTCCAATAATTAATTAACCTGAAAATAATATATTGAACACATAGTCCTTTCATCTTTGTTTAGATTTGCACTCACGAATTATATTAGTAATTTAGATGTTTGGTGAAGGGAACTCTGATGTGATTTGTATCAAGAGCAGGTAAGCAAAATTAAGAGTAACAACTATTTTTATTTCTTGCTTTTCAAGTTCATACGTCATGCTGTGTTGTATCCTACAGACTGTATAATTATTCTCGTGATTCGTGGCATGTGCACGATTCACTAACGTCACGGCAGTACAACACGGCAGTACAAATTGCAATGTTAAGCGTCCCTTAAGTGACAACATTTCAGTATCTAGTAACTAAGTTAAAGACAGACATCATACTACTATAAAGTGGTGTAAGTTGTTAAAACAGGTGATCTATCCAGGTCATCTTTCGTTGTAATAATAATAATCCTCTTGAATTTCAATTACACGATCACACATTTCACCCTGTTCAGTATTGTGGTGACTAGAGTATGGTTTGGAGAGAAAAAATGTTGTTAAAGCACAGATTGTTGTTTTCCTTTTATACAAGCACGAAATAAAAAGGTGAGACATCTAATTAATGTCATACCACGCATATGATAGTAAGGAACAAAAAAAAAAACACTACATGGTTGTTAAAAGAAGTCCAACGAAGCTGTATGATACACAAATTCAATACAACTTAAAGTTTACTATAAAATGTATTTTAAATTAGAAATCGTCGATTACCACAAAGTCATGTTAAAAACTGTTGCATTTTTCACATCTAAAAATCACTCTTTCTTCAAAGAGATCCTTACAGAGATTAAAAGTTAACATTAATTTATACTTATCATATTCTACTTGGACGGGCCAGCAGTGGCCGATATTCAGAGTGCAGGATTACGTCTAAAATTCGAGCCACAATGCAACTAAATACAGTCAGTAATTTCGGTTGTATGTGCGTTATAGGAATGACAGTCAGTCCCATTATTCGGCTCTAAGAGATGGCTAAAGTTTCTTATGGCAATGAGTGCTGCCGAATGGTTGGTCAGTTGTTTATAATTAGGAATTTTAAGTGATTCTGAATTGCTATTTAGCCCTTGTGAGCATAGAATACCCATCAGTTGAGATTTTCCAGGAGAGTTGGAAAATTAGTAACTCTCAATTTTGTAAATTATTGTCATTTCACCAGGTAAAATACAGTTAAATAGTCAGTGTAACATTCACTAGTATGAGAAAAAATATTCAAAAGGCTCACAATGTTCTCTTCAAAGCCACTTATCGCGAAAGTTTTAGTGCTTATCCTTCGGTTAAACTGTATATTGTGAAAAATGATTATATAGATTCATGTAGTAAGAAATATATGTTTCTGAGAGGGCCGTAAGAAGCGATAAATACAGTCAGACCATGTCTTGTCCACTTTTACACGGTGAGAATTTAAGTATTAAAACTTACTTTTTGTAAAGCGACACGTTACGTTGAGTATATGTAGTATGAAAATACGATATCCTATTTAAATAATGAAAACCTAGAACTTACGAGTCGTGATCCGCTTTTTGAGTGACTTTTTTATTTTTTGTGTAGGGCAAAATCACTGGAATAGAAGCAATGCTTACATGTAATGAAGTTGTAATAGTATATTTACAGAAAATTGAATTGTATAAGAAAAGATCAATATTTGTTTAAATGAATTGTGTTATATTGATAAACCAGTACCTCAGTGTTAATGGTTAACAACTTAGATAAAATTGGTAAATATCACGATCCACACTAAAACAGTTATTGTTCAGACAATATGACAGTATGAACAGTATTTCAATAACTACTAGATCTGTCGTGTATCAGTGAAACTGTGGACTACTGGTATTATACAGAGGTCCTCGATAATAGTGGATATAGCAGATGTAATGGAGTTAACATATTCTTCTCTACTCTCATTCACAAGTTACTATAATACCCACGTTAAAGTTACTTATAATGAAAAATGGTTGGAATTGTGTATAGAGAAAAACAGTAGTTGAGGTTTGTCAAATGATTATTAAACGAACTTAAATATTTATATGGTGGAATAGACAACGAATTATGGTTATTACAGGGTCACATAAAACGTATGTTACCAAATTTGTCTGCTTGAATCAAAAATACAAGAATTAAGGTCCCAAAACAAATTATAAGTGAAAACGACTCTACAAGATGTTGACGGCAAAGATGATATGACAGGTAGCGTTTAACTAGTTTTAGCCAAGCAGCAAAGGTGCAATGTATTGAAGAAATACATAGATTATGTAAGTAACTATGAAACCTAATTATATCATTGGATTACATACTTTTCATTGAATTTCAAGTTAACAGTTTTTCTGTTTGATAACAGATTATAATCATCAATAGTACGCATTCTTATCAAAACATAAGTTCACCATGGTGAGAAAAAGACAACTAAGAACAACAGTATGTAATATACATGAACTGTTACGTATTTATCTTAAACCGCTTGTGTCCTATTTGATTAAGAAACTATAGTTTTAAAATGTTTATTCAATACTTAGTCAATTTGATTTGGTTTCTTTTAAATTTGGCGAAACTACACGTAAGCTATATATACTAACCATCCTTTCAGCAATTCTAGACTAAAATAAAGACACCTAATCAACACCAAACAATGTCAACTGTTTGTTTACTCTTTTTATCAACGAATAGTGAAATTGATCGTCATATTTTAGTTTTTCTTTACGGCTAAATGGGTGTACATGTTTGATGTGATGGGAGTTCAAAACAGCGTTCAGCAGAGTGTGAGTAGAGCGTCCTGGCAACCATTTAAGCTCAGAGTAAGATTTACCTGAGAATACATACCTTCTGGGTGTGGAAATCTCCGGAGGAACTGATTTTTCTTGTTCATCACAGATGGTGTTACTGATTACCCAAGATTCACCTGAAATAAGATATAAATGCTGATTTCTATAAAACTCAATTGTATCTAAACTAGCTTTGATTTAATATCTAGTAAGGAATCTGCTAGAGTAAATAATTAAATTCAAAATACAATAACAGCAACTTCTACACGAGGTAAATCCTGACTTTAATAACTACATCGTATCGTCCTTTGATTCTTTTTTTTTAATTCTCGCACAGTTACACAAGGGCTATCTGCGCTAGCCGTCCCTAATTTAGCAGTGTAGGACAAGAGGGAATGCAGCTAGTCATCACCACCCACCGCCAACGAATAGTATGACTGACCCTTACATTATAACGCCCCACGGCTGAAAAGGCGAGCATGTTTGATGCGACGGGAATTCGAACCCGCAACCCTGAGATTACGAGTCGAACGCCTTGACCCACCTGGCCATGACGAGCTTCGTTCTTTGGTATGGCATCATCATCACTTCAAACTGTTTGTTGTTGTAATTTTAATTTAACGGTTACATGATTTTCTGAGGGATCATCTCATGATATTTGCCTCAATAATTTTGTTTTTCCTGTAATGAATTAAACTGAAAGTAATAAACTGAACATACCATCCCTTCATCTTTAGTTAGATTTGCACTCACGAAATATATTAATAAACTAGATGTTTGGTGAAGAATTAAATGAAGGTTAAAAATATTTTGTTTCTTTTTTTTCAAGTTCGTATCTCATGCTGTTTTGTATCCTACGGATTATGTAATTTTTTCTCGTGATTCATGGCATGTACACGATATACTAATATCATGGCATTACAAACTGTAGTGTTAAGCGTCCCTTATGTTACAACCTCTAGAGGAACTGATTTCTCTTGGAGCTCACATAGGGTGTCACTGATTGCCCTACGAAAAAAATGTGATATCCTGACAAAGGGAAGATTTTATGTTTTCAGAGCATCATGGTTGGTTTTGTCTGATTTTAAACCTGAAGAGAAAATATTATAAAGCTGTGTTCATTAATAATTTGACTTCTAAGATATGTCAAGACCAAGCGTGTTAAGGCGTGCGACTTATAATCTGAGAGTCGCGGGTTCGCATCCCCGTCGCGCCAAACATTCTCGCTTTTTTAGCCGTGGGGGCGTTATAATGTTACGGTCAATCCCACTATTCGTTGGAATAAAAGTAGCCCAAGAGTTGGCGGTGGGTGGTGATGACTAGCTGCCTTCCCTCTAGTCTTACACTGCTAAATTAGGGACGGCTAGCACAGATAGCCCTCGAGTAGCTTTGTGCGAAATTCCAAAACAAACAAACAAACGGTCACTTAAATGTTTTAGATCTAACAGCCAAAAGGTGAATGTATACTATAACGATTGTTCTCCATTAAATCACTTGAGACTACTCTGATGTATTACATCCTGGTGGATATGGTACTCGTAGTTGTACACGATCTGCATAAATTATACAATTATCGTCAATATCACGGCATGTAGATTGATTAATTAAATGTTTGGAACGAAACTCAGATTCAGTTTGCTTTCGTAAAAATAAACCAACTGTTTAGTTTTTTACTAAGACATCTGACTTTGTTTAGTGCTTCATAAGGAACAAGAAGTTCTGTTTCAGAAAGTGGAAATTCATGTGTTGAAATAAATATATTGATAAGAAATATTTTCTTTGCAGATTTCTTTTCTCCGATTTTGAATTGAAATTGCTTGAGAAATCTCTTTGTGGTTGTTCTGGCGAAGAGATGTAACTGAACTTAGGTTGTTTTTTTAATTCCATGCTTTCGATGCTTGTATTGAAATTGGTGTAAATTTTGGAAATAGTTCTGTCTAAAATGAAGATCTACATATACGTACACATCCAAACCTCTTTAATTACTTCAAAAGAAAATTGAGACTGTAAGTCTTCTGATATGGTATGCTTAAGCAACTTTAACAATTCTTAATCTTTCTTTACATTCACTTCTGAATATCCTAAAGTAAATGCGACAGAAAGGACATAAAGCAGGTATGGTTAAGTGTTATCAGCTGAGAATTAGTACACTCTGTTATTAGGGATATAATAATGTATAGAAATGTGATGTAACATTTTATAAAGTGTTACATAATACAGCTATGAATATAGTAAAATATATTTTAAATTTTAATCTCCAATAGCTGTTTGCTTATAAGTCATAAAATAAAAGGTTTTGTTCCAAAATATGATAGTTGCATATAGATTGCACAGGGTATATCCCAATAGGCAATGGGTATATCTAGTGTAAAGTGTAACATTTATTTGCACTTTGATGGATTTTCATTCTGCCTTATTGATTTTCAAGTGAAGATCTTGAGGACCCTTTTACTGTGGCCTGTATAACACATTCCCAATGCTGCTTTGTGTTTTAGTGGAGTTTATCAAACATGTACAGTGTGATATACTTAGCTACACTATACATGTAGCACTTCTGTGAGCCAGTTCAGATTTATTTCCACTCTTTCTTGCAACTCTTTATAAACAGAGAGTGTATTTTGATACCTACAAGGTGTGGTCTTTCACAAGTATGTCTGTATACTATTTCATTGTATACAATGTCCCATGCTATTGGTTCATTTTGAGTTCTTCCTGAAGGGGATTTATTTAAATAAATTTTGCTTTTGCCATCCATTCACTGTTTTTGTGCTGGATTATAGTTGTATGTGAATAGAATTTAGAATTCAATATTTTCATGGATTGAAATGTATTTCTTGTATACTTGCTTTCACACTTCCCACCTTTCCTTTAATGCATCATTTCTTGCTGTGAAAATGATGGTTGAATACAGAGGGAGTGAACTTTGCTGTAATTGAGTCACACTTCATATAGTGGAGGATTTTCATGTACTTATTAGTATGCAGCAATGTCATGTATGAACATGAGCTTAGGTGAAAGTCTTGAAGCTAGTGGGAAGTCAAAACATTTGTATCAACAGGGTAGCACACCTGTTTTATGTCCCCTTCTGTAGCATTTACTTTAGGATATTCAAAAGTGAATGTAAAGAAAGAACAAAGATAGTTTAAGCTGCTTAAGCATACCATACCAGAATACTTACAGTCACAATATTCTTTTGAATGAGAAAATTATGTGCGAATGGTCACGTATTTGTCACCAATACAATTTCAGTTTATGTAAGCAAACTGGAAAATGCTTACGTTAAAATGAAATTCCAATACCTCAAGTTTGAAGGCATTTGATGCTCTTAAGTTTAGTAATGTGGAAACATTTTGGGTTTTCTGACAATGTAGAAAATGGTTGAGCAAACCTTCACAAAAATAAAAATTTGTGTAAGCTAATTAACATACATGTCAGTGATGTAGAAGTGGGGTGGAATCAACGTGTCTTTGTACATATGCTGACATCATGAGAAGGTCAACTTACAGAAAGTGTAGAGAAAACTTGTAAAAGGAATTATTAACACTTTTAATGTTTTTATCTTTGGATGGGATGGTTGAACTGTGTTAAATTCAAGTAAATGACTTATTATTTATCACAAATATGTTTTTGTTAAAATGATTGTGTATGTTGATTGAAAAATCTTTGTTTTACATCATTTAATTAGCGATGTAGTACAGATTTTGTGTTGCAATGTGTTTATCTTACTATGGCTTATGTATCTTATTATGATAAATATAAAACTATAATAGATCTATCATCTGACATTAAATGCAAGTTTTTAATAGTCAAAATATCATAGATTGCCTGTTGTTACTCAATAAATCTGATGACCATTGATGCAAATGACTCCCAAATAGAACATATTTAACCAAAATGACTACAAGTTTCAATATGTAAAATGATATATACAAATATGCTTGTGATATTTATTTAATTATGATGTTCCATTAATTTCATTTTTGAAAGTCAAAAGACCTCATTTACTTAATGTGGTATTAATATATTATACTTGCCTATAACAGAGTTCAAATCAGTTTATTTACAATACACATAGGTATATATATATATAACAAGCTTATACATAGTTGTAATGTTATTTGTAAAACTTATTCTGCAGTATTTGTAGTGCTTATTTCTGTAGCTTAGTATAAAGAAACAAAAACATTTAAGCAAATATTAAACATTTTCATAATTACTTGTTTTTGCATTGAAATTATTACAGTTATATTTATTTTAGTATAAAACACAAAATGTTCGATACTCAAAAGAACCTTGTTTTCTACAGTAATCTAGAGTGAGCTACCCTTGGTTTTGTAATGCTAAAATACCAATATTGTAATGCAAACATAGACCTTATTATTAAATATAAACCCCAAGGTAAATTTTAAAATCAAAATCTAATCATTCTGATAAAACTTATTCTTCTTAAATTTTATACAAATCTACGTTTGCTATGGTTGAATAAAACACAACTAAACATGTCATATGTATGATGTATATTTAAGGATAAAAATGTTTAGCTTTGTTCCTTTAGTATTTGTCCTTGACCAGCATTACAAGTGAAAAACAAAATTCCATGAAACTGTTATAATTTAATGACAAGTAGTAAATTGAATGATACCTTGGTTCATATTTATTTTAAGTATTAAAAGTTTGTTACCCAGAAAGGTTAAGATTTTTTTTCTTTTGTTACATGTACATCGTTGTTAAATTGTGTTATATTAGCTCCTATTACAGTAGTTTTATTAGTTGTTGATGTTTTGAATCAGGTATTAATATTTCAAAATTATTATGAAAGACACTCATTAAAATATCTAACATCTACTCATAGCCCTATAAAATGAACAACAATTGAGTGCTAAAATTAACTGTAAAGTCTGTCTTAAGACCTCTTTTACAGTTAAAAAAACAAAAATATATGTGTATGTATAAATAAGATCTAGGCTAAATATTTTTATGATGTGAAATTATTTTCCAAATTTGTTTCAACTTGATTATTTCCTGATCATAGCTGTCAGTTGATCTTATATTGGTGTTGCAAATCATATGATAGAAAATTAGTTTCTTGTTTGTGTTATGATATGCCTTAATATTTCATTTAAAATCTCTGAAAGAAACTTTGTCCTAACTGAAGTAAATTTAACATTTTAATGTTTGTTCTCAGAAGGATGGGAAGTAAATGAAGTTAATTCAGTTGATCTGGTATTGGGCTTGTAAATAATATAATGCAAAATTAATTTTCCTGTTTGAGCTATTTTATTATATGCAGTATTACTGTTATTGTGTGGTTATGAAGTGGTTGGCTTTGTTCTACATTTTGTACCTTAGAGCCTGGACTTATGACCTCTTGCTTTTCCAACTTATTTTCTCAACTTGTGTCTTTGAAAGATTTTGTTCAGCATTTCTAACAGCTTGCTTCTACTTCTTGTTATTCTGATGAGGATCAGATAACTTTACCTTCAGACTTCATCACCTTTAACTTAATACATTTCTTTCAAACATCCTGACATTTTTCATTTTCCATACAAGATATCCAGATTTATGCAGCTTCATTTCTGTGGCATCTTCATGTTGAATCTTGTTCTCCTCAACAAGCTCTATCAGTAAAATCACATTTACAGGAAATATGACTAGATAAGATTTTTGAGGATTATATCTGTGCAGTATTGTTATGTCAAACCACAGTATTACATTGCTGTCTCAGTTTTGAATAGTGAACTATTTTACTGAAGATTTCCATTTTATGTACTTCTGATTTGTTATACCTTGTTAAAAAAACATTTCTATCATGTCTGGACTATGACACACACTTTGTAATAAAAACTGAAGTATAAATAAGCAATGTAATCTTCACTTTTGGTATACGTAATTAGAATACATTAAACATTCAAAACTTGTAATTCTGTTTATCTCTTTTTACTGTTCTTAAAATGTTAAGTTGTATATTCTTAAATGAGTAGATTTGTGGGAGTACAACAGCTCCACAGAATAAAGCACATTTATCAATAAAATTTTACACTTATCAATATGTTAGGAATTTTTTGCTCATCCCAAAGTATAGGTCCTTATTTGTTAAGAAAGTGTCATCCATTAAGAATACAATTAACAAACTCTTGTTTCTTTTATGGTTTGTTTTTTTGTATTTGAAGACTCATTATTACACATTTCAATTTTCATCATATGCTGGAAGACAATAAAAGGGCAAGGGCTTCCAACAGAGAACAGTTTTCAAAATGACTGAATGCAAAGTTTAGTTATCATTGGATAAAGCAGGTTATCAGCTATTTACATGAGAAATAATTTATGGTTCTGTGATAATGAGATTAAATGTAACTTCTGTACATACGAACATCATAATTTGTGTAAAGTTTAAAAGACATAGACACAAGTCACAATCTTAGAAGTTTATTATAGTATTTTTAGATATTGTTTTCATTCATGTAAATGTTTTCAAAAAGCACATTTTTTTTACTTTCTAGAGAGTACCATTCAACATAGTATTATGTATTTGATGTCAGTTATTAAATATGTTTTTATTTTGTCCTTTATTACTGATTTAGAAACATTTCATGGTAAATAAAAGTAAGTAACAGATGCGATATATATGGTAGTATTTACAAAAAACTTTAGGTATGCATTTGAAAGGCTGTGCAAATACAATGTGGTAATTATACAATGACAAAAAAGAAACCTTATTTTTCACATGAGGATTGCCATATGCTTTAATATTTTAATCTAAGTTAAACAGATATCATCAATATGCAGACATATCTTTGTAAATTCATCTGGTTTTTTGTGCATAACACTTTTATGTTTTACCAAAAGCTTGCTATGATTCTTGTACACACATGATAGATTTTAAATTTTATTTAGTATTAATTTTTCAATATTGGGTCAGTCGAATTAATGAGTTGCATGCATGCTGGATTTAGTTGTATTTGGTCACAAATTATGTCAATTTTTGTGTGTGAGAAGACCTTATACAAGCCTTTTATGTTTTGATAGTGTACAGTAGTAATAGTAAAATATCCAAGTGGGTCAAATGTAACTCAAATCCATAAGTATTGAACATTATTGTTAATGGTATCATATTCAAGTACAACAAATAAATAAACGAAGTTTTAGTTTATATAGAAACAAAATATACATAAATTAATTAGAACCAAGAATATCGTAAGCAAAAATATTGTTAAGTAAATAGTTGTTCTTTTTTACATACAACTCTCTTTTTTATATATATATTTTGGAGTGAAAACAACAGGTATCCTGTATTCATATTTATGATTGGCTTTCCTGCTCCTTTACTGTTTTTTTAACTGGCAGTCAATGTTTTGTCCCCTTCGGTGTGGATTCCTGTACTTGGTAATGGGACCTGCTATGGAATGGAATGTTCTTTCAGTTTATCTCCTCTGGGATCTAAACATCCACCCACGTGTTTGCCGTGCATGGCAACCCGTGAAGGGGAGGAGATAATTCTGGTGGTTGAGATGTCCAACCCTAACACACCGCTTTGGACTTGAATTCCTGTAGACGGGCGGCCTTTGGTTGGCCCTCCTTGAATCAATCGGCTGGTTCACTTGGGATAGGGTCAACCAAGTACCAGTGTTGGAAATTCTCAACAGGTGTTGTGGACATTGTGTCTGGTGCTGGTGTTTGTGTGTTGTGCTCACGAAACCCTGACGTTGTTGCAGTGTCTTTGTTTGACATTGTAGTGCGTCCCCTCGTAGGGCTCCATGGTTGGTGGGGTCAGTGGGCACCAAAATTTCCTTTTTCTTATGGACCCTCCAAACAAAAATTCAATTAAAATAGTAAAAAAAGCAGTCAACAGGTAAACGACCACGTCTTGACGTTTCTGAAGAGCAATCTTCAACATCTATACCACCTGTTGTACGTCATTTTTCATCCTACATTCACTTTCAGAGCAAACTTTAGGGCAAATGTCCCCCTTTTTTATTCAGAAGGTACTGGAGGGACTCGCTGGCTCTCTAAAGTTAGTAAGGAAGCTTCGATCTGGTGACATATTAGTGGAAACATCCACATCTCAACACAGTGAAATCCACTTGAATTTAAAGGCAATTGGGGATATATCTGTTGAGGTTACACCTCATGCTACTTTGAATTCACGAGAACTTATTCTTGAGAGGGATTTGAAGAACATTTCCGAGCCAGAGATTCTCACTGGTTTCTCCACTCAAGGGGTTTCTGCAGTGAGGCGTGTCTCCACTCGCAAAGATGGAGTTACATTGGCGACCAATATCTACATTCTGACATTTACATCACTGCACCTGCCACCTTTAAAGCAGGTTATCTTAACTGCATGGTACGGCCGTACATTCAAAACCCTCCCAAATGTTTCCAGTGTCATATGTTTGTTCACTCAAAGATGTCATGTCGTGGTTCCCTGACATATGCTCATTGTGCTGGCAAGGACCACGATGCCTGTCAGTGTGAAACGGACCCACATTGTTTCAATTGCAATGGCTCTCATCCGTGCTACTTTCGTTCTTGCCCTAAATGGTTGAAATAAAAAGAAGTGCAGCATTTGAAAACGATTCATAACATTACTTATCCTGAGGCTCGAAAATTGCCGTCCACCACATTCTTTCAGATATATATTGCTGCTGCACTTCGTTCTACAACTACAGTGGGAGAACAGAAAGATCTCTCTGTGCCTCCAGGAAAATCGTTCTCAAAACAGATGAAAAGACTTTTGGCCTCCATGGTTACAAAAGTTGATGAATAAATTCCTACACCCATCTTTGTCCCATACATACATTCCAACAAACCCCAAAATCCACGTCCTTTGGTTCTGGGTTCAGGCATTTCCTCAGATGAATCTTCTTCTTCCACCCCAAGATGCAAAACAATCATTTGTTCGTGACCTCAGTCACTGAAATCCCCTTTTAACAACAAAGACCTGCCCAATCGCCCCAGGGTAGAATCCATAGAGGTCGACATACCTCCTTCGACTAAGCACAGTAAGGAAAAAGACGTAGTCGTAAACAGAAGGGTTCTCCAGCCAATTCGTCTACACGTCATTAAAAATGGGCACCTTGATACAACGGAACTGTCGAGGTTTACGTTCTAATCTGGATGGCATCAAAACACTGATTGCTTCCTACTATCCTGTATTCCTTTCCTTTTAGGAGACATTTCTGAAACCTGCCGATACAGTCATCTTACAGCAGTTTTCTTTGTACAGAATGACGGTCTGTGCGATGGATGAGTGCATGGAGAGGTGACACCGTCGGTTTATCAGCATGTACCCACCCTGTCCTTGTCACTCAACACTTCCTTTCAAGCGGTAGTCATCCGTGTTTCCTTGGGTCATACCATCACTGTTTGTTCTGTCTACCTGTCACCTGGAGAGACATATGATAAATCAGACCTTTTAGCTCTCATTGGACATTTGCCATCTCACTTTTTAATCCTGGTGAACTTTAATGGACATCATCCCTCTGGGAAGTGCTGTTATAGATAAGAGGGGTGGCTCTGGATATCTGGAGCATTGCCGATACTCTAGGTGAAAGATTTTGCTGGGTATCTAACTGTTTGTCCCTTTGACCACAATCATCCCTTTAACTGGTGGTACTTAAACTGGCCCTTCGTCAGTCTGGCAGTAGATCAATTGGACCAGATGATATACACTATGACATGCTGAACCATCTATCTCCTGCTTCTCTTGCTATTCTTCTGGTTGTTTTTAACTAAATCTGCAAGGAGATTGCTTTTCCTGATGCCTGGCTGCAGGCTATTGTCCTACCTTTCTCCAAGCCTGGGAAAGATCCCAAGATTCCTTGAAACTACTGTCCAGTTGCTTTCACGAGCTGTCTCTGTGAGACCTCAGTGAGGATGGTTAATGCTCGTCTTGTTTGGTTTCTCAAATCAAAAACCACCCAGTGCAGTTTCCGACGACAGCACTTCACCATGGACCACCTGATTCGACTTTAAACGTCAATCAGAGAAGTCTTTCTCAATCGATATCTTGTATCAATATTCTTTGACATTGAGAAGGCTTATGACGCAAGGTGGAGGTATGGCATTTTGCGAGACCTCTATATATATTGGTTATGTGGCCAGTTGCACATTTTTATTAAATTTTTTTAATGGACAGGAGATTACAATTTCGTGTTTATTCGACACTTTCCCATTCTTTTCTACAGGAACTTAGAGACCCTTAGGGCCGTGTTTTGAGTGTCACACTTTTCAGTATAAAATTAATGCCATCACTGAACAACTCCCTCTCATTGTTGCAAACAGGCTCTATGTCGACGACTTTCACATCTCATGTCAGTCGTCAAACATGAGATATATTTAGCGACAGCTACAGACTGCCCTCAGTCGTTAACTGAAATGGCTTTAATTTCTTTCTCTCTCTAAAACCGTTTGCATGTACTTTTGCCGCCAACAGGGTATTCATCCTAATCCTGAACTCTGTATCAGTGAAGTTGAGCTGCCTGAGGTCCCTGAGACCAAGTTCCTGGGGCTTATTTTTTACCGAAAGCTAACTTTTATACCACATGTTAAGCAGCTACGGGTCAAATGTACAATAGCACTGAACATTCTACGTGTCCTCTCTACCACCACTTAGGGAGCGGATCGATGTATCACTGGTCTCTGGCTCTGCCAGACCCTCGGCCTTAAAGATGCTGGATCTCATTCATCATCAAGGACTTCGGTTCTGCACTGGGGTGTTTTGCACCTCCTCATTTCAGAGCTTATACATAAAGTCTCATGCACCTTCTTTGCACCTCTGCCGTTTGCAACTGTCTTTACTGTATGCTTCGAAATTTTGTTCCTTATCAAAGCATCCCACCTGGGATTGTGTTTTCTTCCTCGGTGGGCCATACTTTTTTCAGAACAAACGATCTGCCATTGCTCCTTTTGGCCTTTGCATCCGGGCGCAGTTCGATGAATTTGGTCTGTCCTTGGATGACATTGCTGCATCCGTTGGTTAGCCCAACCTATCATGGCTTCTTAGAGTCACCAAATGTGACGTGTCTTTAAATCATCTGAAAAAAGCAGTCACTCCCGATTGGAAATACTGTCTGTTATTTGCTGAACATCGTTCAAACCATTCTTCTATTCCTATTTGTGCAGATGATTTACTTTTTGAACTCCGAACTAGGACTGAAAAGGCTAACTTCGGGTGACTGACTGTGGATCTTGTACTTACCTTTTAGTTTTCGTGGCGGGTTATGATAATTACCATTATGCTACAGAAAGTCCTTTATGACTTCCGTTGCTGTAGTTTCTCTCTTAATGTTGTAGACTAGATGTAAACATTGGTTTTATGCTGTTTATGTTTTAAGCTCTGTTTTGTTTTACTTTCATTTCCTTTTATGAATTTTACTATTTTCTTTACTTTTACCTTTTTAAGGGTTGATTGGCGCACATAGCCAAGCTGCCTTGTACCATTAAACACTAAATCAACCAACCAATCAATGTTTTATTAGAAAAGGTTTTTTTTTTTTTTTTTGAATTTCGTACAAAGCTACTCGAGAGCTATCTGCGCTAGCCGTCCCTAAATTAGCAGTATAAGACTAGAGGGAAGGCAGCTAGTCATCACCACCTACCGCCAACTCTTGGTCTATTCTTAGAATGACCTAATTTTTTTTAAATTGTATGCTAATTTGTAGCTGAGAGACAATTAAAGGGGTTTTGGGCATCTACAGTTTCTTTTTCTTTGGCATTTTGTATTTTACAAATGCTGTCATTTTTGCATTTGTTTAAGTTTTGAAGAGAAAGAAATGTCTTGTTTTAGATTATGAAATATTTTTGGAAGACTAACCTCAAAATCAAGTAAAATTACTCATTATATTTCAGAGCTGGGCCCGGCAACTCACAAGTAGCCTTATGTGATTCAGTAAAGTAATTTGATCTTCACATTTTCTTAGTGAATTACAAATTTTATGTTGAGAAAATCAGTTAAATATGATTCAAAAGGGTAACAAAACTATAAGTATAAACAGATGTATACTGTTGCACATTTCGAGCTATTTAGAATAAAGAAATGTTTCATGTTACAATCTGAAGTTATTCTAGAAAGAAAAATGTAATTTAAGTATATTTTGATTTTTTTATTTTGGTGGTCACAAGGTCAGTCAAATGGGACTACCTCATATGGAAGAGAAAATAACAGACAAAATAATTATTGAAAATACTTTATTAAAAATTCAATATTTTTTTCCAAAATGGCCCCTGATGTCTACTGAAAGTTTTTGATATTTATTAGATAAAATTGAATGGAAACTATAAAGTTCAATACGGGGTCACGAACCCTTTCACTATGGGCTTGGTATAACATACACGAGTTCGTCTACATATTTCTAAGCATTAAGAGTTTGTGCTGTAGCCTTTTATATAGCATATGTATTTTCACAAAGTTTGGTATACTTTTAGTAAAAAGTGCATATTCTTTAATAAAATATTTTTACTAGAAATGTGTTTGCGAAAATAGAGTCTGTTTCGTTACTATTCTGAATGTAAAGGATTTCATGTTAGGATTAAGAGAACTACTCTTTATCCTCAAAATATCAGATATTATTTGCATAATCTCTAAAACATTCTAAATACATTTCAAACATTTATTGATGACGAGAGACCCAATTGAAATAAAAATGTATCTCGGAAAGGCTGGTATGGGTATTAACACTTTTATTGAAAATGAAAGAACAACGTTTCGACCTTCCAAGATGATCTTCAGGTCAAATGAAAATTCAAACGAAAGCTTGACGTAAGAAAACGTAACGGAAGAAAACAATGGATAAGGAGCAATTTATAAAACTTTTCGTCAAGCGTGGTTGGTTATTTCGTTTTAAAAAACGCTCTGTGGTTCATAATATTCGAATTGCAGGCAAAAGATCAAGTGAAGACGTAGATGGTGCTGAAATATTTCCCATTTAATTGATAAAAATTATTGAAAAAGTTCGGTGCAAAGATAAGCAGTTTTTCATGTTGATGAAGCTGGGTTATGTTGGCAATAATTGCCTTCTAGAACTTTTCTGTCAGAAAATTAAAAAAAAACTCAGTCAATTTACAAAACGTCAAAAGATTGTTTGAAACTTTTGTTAATCGGAAGTGCATCTGGCGAGTTTAAATTAAAAATCATGCTTGTGTATCGTGCAGACGTTTCCCGGGCACTTAGTGGTTGTGCAAAGAAGACCCTTCCACTTGTTTGGCGATCAAATAAAAAAGTATGAATTACGAAAACATTATTTGATGACTGGTGAAAAGGCTAATTTTGTCCAACAGCTGAACATAAGTGCAAAGAAAACAAACAACTTGGACTTTAAAGCTTTGTTTTTATTAGGTAATGCACCAAGCCGTCTAACGGGACATTGTGACCTTTACGAAAATCTCAAAATTCACTTTTTTCCACTCAATAGAACATGTCCACTGCAACCAACGGATCAAGATGTCATTGCGATGTTTAAAGCTTATTATTTTAAGCAAACTTTTCTCAAGCAAGAAAGGCTACAACTAGAAGAGCTGCACTATTTATGACTGAATTGTGGAAAAATTACAACATCAGAAGTGCTATCGAAAGCATCATCGAAGCGTGGTTCCAAGTTAGCAAGAGTAACACGAGAGCGACGTGGAAGAACGTTTTGTCTGATGGCGCAACTCATTCCTTCGGCTTTGAGTCCGAAATTAGAGATGTTTCCGAAGACGTCATCAAAATTGGACACACTATTTAATTCGAGTCTTTGGTCGTGGCTAATGTCCGAGAGTGCATTTACGCACATTCTCAAACTCTCGACAATGATACGCTCTTTAATTTAGACCAAGATCGGGCATATCATGAAGAAGAAGAAAGTCCAGAGTGTAATGAAGGTACTAGTGAAGAGCAGGAAGAATAATTTATCTTACTGGAACTTGAAACAATGTTTCGGGCAGTGGAAACTGCTACATACTTAATTATGAATCATGATTCAGACCTGGAGTGCGGTTATAAAATGTCATTCGATGTTACCGAGAATTGAAATAAAGAAAAAGAAAATGGTGCAACCAAGAAGAGATAGATTTTCTTTAATCAGTAACATTTTAATTTTTTTATTTTTTTATTTTTTCAAAATTAAAAAAATTCAAAAGTTTACAAATTAATATCGCTTTTATTTTACCTCATAACTATTTCTATTTTTCTAACTAATCAGGCTTAATTATTTCTACTATGAAAAAATCCCTTATGATACCCACGTATCGTTATTTTTCTAACTGAAACTATTCCCCGTTCAATGCTGATTCAATCAATGCGGTTGTGTTTCCCACGCATTAACCGCCCTGTACGATACATATATACTTTGAAACATGCCAGCAGCCATGAGTATGACAACACAGTTTTATAACATTGGTAGTATTAGGTATTGTTTAGTATTAGGTAGTATTCATAGTATTGCTGCTATGTAGTTTTGTACTTATCAAGAATAAGACTAATCACATAACGTGTTAGTTTACCGTTAGAAGCGTATAAATGCAGAGACGAATTGACATCAATAACCTCGTTTCATTCTTCGACAAGTAGCTGAAGTGTTTAGACGTGAGAAGTCATCGCTGCCATGTTGTCTTCATCGATCAGTTCAATCCTAGCGTCTCAGTTGACCCTAGAAAAACCAAAATTCTTCAGCGAGGAGACATGTTACTGCAGCTTTCAACACTCCAGGACCATGCATATGTATGTAAACCATGGAAAGTAGATATTAACGTTCAATGCTCTCCTGCCTGAAGTTCACGTTGCTTGTATTCGATATTTATTAAGAACGTTCATTTGTCTTAACTCCTGCTGGAATTCGACATTCTCTGGAAACAACAACTTTCACGCAACTCCATGCTGCTCACAGAATTCATTCCAAGACCACGGCATTGCCAACTAACTTCGTTAAAGTTGTGACCGAAGACAAACAGGTAGCTGATTTTATACTTAAACACGGATGTATCCTACAGTATTTTCATTTTAGTGCCAAACGCCCCCAACATCGATCAACTAATTTTCAAAATGTCAAGTCTGTCAATCATAGTACTTCTATTATAACATACATAAGGTATAATAATACTTTCTGATGTCTTCATCCAGACACTTTAAAAAAAAAAAATTGTCTGCATCATCTTGCAGACATCTTACCATATGGCAGAAAAAAAAGCATAGTGCTATCTTACTTCATAGCATAGGAAATCGAATAGGTAGCAGCCCCCTCCTCAAATATCTGTGTTTTCAAGAAGTTTTTGAGAAAAAACATATTAGAGTATTCTCAGTTTTTTGATTATTTGGAAAACAAGATCTGCATTCACAGTGCTTTCTATATGTAGATATCAACTGAATTAAGTAATAGTGAAATAAAATATTGAACTAATACATATTACTTCTCATAATTTTATTTAGAAACAGCACACCATTCTTCAGTACAAACTTCTATGAACATATTAAGTACATGAAAGAAATAAAAGTTACATTCAGGGATGCATGTACCTGTATCATAAAAAATAGAAAATAACATATGCTGGTACACATAGTTATATAATAAAAAAGTAATAGAAAATAACGTCCACTGGTACAGGTAGCTACACAATAAACAATAAATAGAAAATAATACCTACTGGTAGATGTAGCTGTACAACAAATAGAAAATAGCATCCACTGGTAGATGTAGCTGTACAACAAATAGAAAATAACATCTACTGGTAGATGTAGCTGTACAACAAATAGAAAATAGTATCCACTGGTAGATGTAGCTGTACAATAAATAGAAAATAGTATCCACTGGTAGATGTAGCTGTACAACAAATAGAAAATAGCATCCACTGGTAGATGTAGCTGTACAACAAATAGAAAATAACATCTACTGGTAGATGTAGCTGTACAACAAATAGAAAATAGTATCCACTGATAGATGTAGCTGTATAATAAAAAAACGAAATTGGAAATAATATTTACTGGTACATGTACAAATACAGTAAACATGAAATAATAAAATACATTTCACTGATACATGTGGTTATAAAACAAATAAGGAAAAAAGTAACATACACTGGTACATGTAGCTCTATAAGAAATAAAAAACAACATACACTGGTATATGTAGCTCAATAAGAAATAAAAAACAACATACAGTGGTATATGTAGCTCAATAAGAAATAAAAAACAACATACACTGGTATATGTAGCTCAATAAGAAATAAAAAACAACATACACTGGTATATGTAGCTCAATAAGAAATAAAAACAACATACACTGGTATATGTAGCTCAATAAGAAATAAAAAACAACATACACTGGTATATGTAGCTCAATAAGAAATAAAAAAAAAACAACATACACTGGTATATGTAGCTCAATAAGAAATAAAAAACAACATACACTGGTATATGTAGCTCAATAAGAAATAAAAAACAACATACACTGGTATATGTAGCTCAATAAGAAATAAAAAACAACATACACTGGTATATGTAGCTCAATAAGAAATAAAAAACAACATACACTGGTATATGTAGCTCAATAAGAAATAAAAAACAACATACACTGGTATATGTAGCTCAATAAGAAATAAAAAACAATAAGAAATAAAAAAAAAAAACATACACTGGTATATGTAGCTCATGAAATAAAAAACAACATACAATATGTAAATAAAAATAAAAAACAACATACACTGGTATATGTCAATAAGTAACATATGTAGCTCAATAAGAAATAAAAAAACAACATACACTGGTATATGTAGCTCAATAAGAAATAAAAAGAAATAACAACACACTGGTATATGTAGCTCAATAAGAAATAAAAAAAACAACATACACTGGTATATGTAGCTCAATAAGAAATAAAAAAACATACACTGGTATATGTAGCTCAATAAGAAATAAAAAAACAACATACAGTGGTATATGTAGCTCAATAAGAAATAAAAAAACAACATACACTGGTATATGTAGCTCAATAAGAAATAAAAAACAACATACACTGGTATATGTATGTAAAAAACTCAATAAGAAATAAAAAACAACATACACTGGTATATGTAGCTCAATAAGAAATAAAAAACAACATACACTGGTATATGTAGCTCAATAAGAAATAAAAACAACAACATACACTGGTATATGTAGCTCAGCTCAATAAGAAATAAAAAAAAACAACATACACTGGTATATGTAGCTCAATAAGAAATAAAAAACAACATACACTGGTATATGTAGCTCAATAAGAAATAAAAACAACATACACTGGTAGCTCATAAGTAAAAAACAACATAAGAAATAAAAAAAAAAAAACAACATACACTGGTATATGTAGCTCATGTAGCTCTCATAATAAGAAATAAAAAACAACATACACTGGTATATGTAGCTCAATAAGAAATAAAAAACAACATACAGTGGTATAAAAAATAAGAAAAAAAACAACATACACTGGTATATGTAGCTCAATAAGAAATAAAAACAACATACACTGGTATATGTAGCTCAATAGAAATACAATATGTAGCTCAATAAGAAATAAAAAACAACATACACTGGTATATGTAGCTCAATAAGAAATAAAAAAACAACATACACTGTAGTAGCTCAAAATAAAAAATAAAAAAAGAAATAAAAAACAACATACACTGGTATATGTAGCTCAATAAGAAATAAAAAACAACATACACTGGTATATGTAGCTCAATAAGAAATAAAAAACAACATACACTGGTATGTAGCTCATAAGAAATAAAAACAACATCAATAAGAATAAAAACAACATACACTGGTAATGTAGCTCAATAAGAATAAAAACAACATACAACATACACTGGTATATGTAGCTCATAAGAAATAAAAAAAAAACAACATACACTGGTAATGTAAATAAAAATAAAAAACAACATACATACTCAATAAGAAATAAAAAACAACATACACTGGTATATGGTAGCTCAATAAAAAATAAAAACAACATACACTGGTATATGTAGCTCAATAAAAAAAAAAAAACAACATACACTGGTATATGTAGCTAGAAATAAAAAACAACATCAATATGTAGAAATACACTGGTATATGTAGCTCAATAAGAAATAAAAACAACATATATGTAGCTCAATAAGAAATAAAAACAACATACACTGGTATATGTAGCTCAATAAGAAATAAAAACAACATACACTGGTATATGTAGCTCAAAAGAAATAAAAAAAAACAACAACATACACTGGTATATGTAGCTCAAATAAGAAATAAAAAAAAAACAACATACACTGGTATATGTAGCTCAATAAGAAATAAAAAACAACAATATGTAGCAACATACATAAATAAAAATAAAACAACATACACTGGTATATGTAGCTCAATAAAAAACATACATACACTGGTATATGTAGCTCAATAAGAAATAAAAAAACAACAACATGGTATATGTGGTAAGAAATATGTAGTAGCTCAATAAGAAATAAAAAACAACATACAACAAAAAAAATAAAAAAACAACATACAGTGGTATACATGTAGCTCAATAAGAAATAAAAACAACATACAGTGGTATATGTAGCTCAACAACATACACTGGTATATGTAGCTCAATAAGAAATAAAAAACAACATACACTGGTATATGTAGCTCAATAAGAAATAAAAAACAACATACACTGGTATATGTAGCTCAATAAGAAATAAAAACAACATACAGTGGTACATGTAGCTCTGTAAGAAATAAAAAACAACATACAGTGGTACATGTAACTCTAAATAAATAAAAAACAACATACACTGGTACATGTATAGAGAGAAAAGGGGAGAAAAGTTTTAAAATGTAAGTATACTTTCCATCCTTTCATTTATTTTTCTCATGCACATAAAATAGAATTAATTATTGATAAAAATATATATGTAAAACTGCTGGTTTGAACATGCTTTTTTCCTCAACCCAAACCAGCCGTTTTACATATATATTTTTATCTACAAGTGGGTTTTCTCGTCACCATTGATTAATTGTTGATAAATTGAAAAATAATTTGATAATTATTTGTTCGCTTGTTGAAATAATGTAGATTCTACCACACTTACTTGTAAATAGCATGGTTAACAGTTTATTCCTGTTTTCTTTTGAAATACATTTTTACAGAATAAAAGTGAAGTAATCTTACTGTATTATGTTACATGGTTTTGTGTAACCATACAATTCTCATAACAAAATAAATACTATGAACATCATGCTCTTTCACCTGGGTGAAGTCCATATATTTTCTGTTTTAAAACTTAGGTCAGAAACTGAATATGAGTGTAATCTCGTTCATTCTTTAATATAATATTTTTGCTTTAAAATAAAATATCTTTTTATTTGTAAGGTTTTAAAACAACAATTTTAAAATGGTCATGTTTTTTTTTCCAGCACATTTGCTGTGAACAATATTATACTTCAAAAAACAAAAAGAGGCCCTGCATGACCAGGTGGTTAAGGCACTAAACTCATAATCCGAAGGTCATGAGTTTGAATCCATGTTACACCAAACATGCTTACCCTTTCAGCCATGGGGGCATTATAATGTGATGGTCAATCCCATTATTCATTGGTGAAAGAGTAGCCCAAGAGTTGGCAGTGGGTGGTAAAGACTAGCTGCCTTCCCTCTAAATTATTGACAACTAGCAGATAGTCCTCATGTAGCTTTGTGCGAAATTCAAAACAAACCAAAACTAATTAGATTAATTAGAAATGAAAAGTTTAACCTTCTCAAAGCTGCTGAGAAATAGTTAACAATTTGTAACTTCTGAATTTGAACGATAAAGGTTCTTAGTAGCATTTCAAAAGTTATCAAAGAATGTTTTATGGGCATTATTTCAATTGTGAATGAGAATTCTTTAATATCTTCAATTAATCTCTTGATTGAAGTCAACTGAACAATGAGAGATGTTGTTCAGCAATCTTATTTCTTTTTTTCAGTAAAATCTGGGTCACATCTTAATAAATCAGAGATTCTGATGAAATATGATTTTTAGAAAATCGTATGTATGCTCAAAATATAAATACATTGCTGACCAAAATCTTAAGGCCAATGAATATAAAGAGAAAGTATGGAATTTCCATTGTCAGACTCAACCAATTATTTGAGTAGAGATTCAAAAGATGAAAATAAGAAAAGGGAAAATAAAAAACAAACAAACTATTTTAGCATTTAATTGGGAAAATGTGAATACTGTGAAATTAGTCTAAATACTAGCTGGTCAAAAGTTTGAAACAATACCAAAAAGAAGTCCTAAACAGGGTAGGAAACGCCCAACAAGAGGTCTCAGAAGTGAGTTGCATGGCCGTCATTGCGAATAACTTCAAACATTCACTTTGGCATGGTCAGTATAAGTGTTTGCAGAAGGCTGGCTGGAATGTTATTCGAAGTGGTAAAGATGGCTTCATGAAGATCATGCACTGCTTGGAATTGGCGTCCATTTCCATAGACTTCCCTTGCCATCCACCCCCAAATGTTATTAATGGATGGTCCAAAAACATCACGTTATTTGCCATGAAAAAGCCCTTTCTCATGCAGGCGTTGTGTATTGCAGTGTTGTCCTCCTGAAAGATCCAGTGATTTCCACACAAGCGAGGGAATCAGTCAATAAGGATGTTCTCTCCAAGATACCAATGTAGACACCCCTATATAACCTGAAGCTCCATTGTTCCATGGAAGGAGAAGGCATCCCAGATCATGATGAAACCTCCTCCACTGTGTCGTGTAGGCCTGGCATGGCCTAGCGCGTTAAGGCGTGTGCTTCGTAATCTGAAGGTCGCGGGTTCGCGCCAAACATGTTCGCCCTCCCAGCCGTGGGAGCGTTATTATGTTACGGTTAATCCCACTTTTCATTGGTAAAAGAGTAGCCCAAGAGTTGGCGGTGGGTGGTGATGACTAGCTGCCTTCCCTCTAGTCTTACACTGCTAAATTAGGGACGGCTAGCACAGATAGCCCTCGAGTAGCTTTGTGCGAAATTCCAAAACAAACAAACAAACGTGTCGTGTAGAAAATGTCTCCGGTGGGATATCCTAATCGTGCCAGTAACGTTAGAAGCCATCTGGACCATCCAGGTTAAGTTTTTCTCAACCCGTCGAACCCTCCTGCTCAATGCCGGCGAAAGTTTCTTGAGCCGACCACTTGAAATTCTCGTTCCGTATCCCTCAGGGTCTTTTAAAATATTTGCAACAGCAGTTTTACTACGCCCAATCTCACCAACGATGGCACGTTGAAAAAGACCTTGCTTTTGCAGCTCGACAATTCTGCCACGTTCAAACTCTTTCAACTTTTTAGCCTTTGTCATATTTTTACCCAATGAAACACAGGAGATGTCAGTGGAAGATGTTGATAACGCTAATGCTTGAACACAAATTACTAAATTTCGTTACATGTTTACTGATTAACACTTCGTTTCATTATAGTCTTAAACTTTTGGCCAGCTAATATTTAGGCTAATTTCAAAAGTTTTTATGTTTATTTTCATCTTTCGAAGCTCTACTCAAATAAGTGGTTGAGTCTAACAACGCAAAATGCATATTTTTCTTTCTGTTCATTGGCCTTAAGATTTTGGCCAGCAGTGTATGTTTTAAATATATTCTGTTGTGTGTAATATAAACCTTGATAATGTATTTACTTTTTAAAATAATGTTTATTTTTATTGGCCGACAGGGGACACTGCATTTATTACAGTGTTTTTTTATGCCTAAAATGAAAACGTTCCAGCAATTTGCATATTTGCGAAACTGCAACAGAGTAATATACTTGCTAAGTACATAAATAAAATAATAATTTAAAATAGTATTGTTTGAACAGAAAGATTATTTCTTGAACATTATGAATATATTTGTTGGTAGGTACTTTAATTTGTGAACAAGACAATGTCTATTTGGCACTCTTAGTTTTGCTCATTTCAAAGTTTCAATCCTTTCTTTTCGGACGATAGCAATTAATTTATTTAATTGGGTGTACACTTGTGTCTTCATAGTTAAAGTCAAAAAGTCTGTAAGAAAAAATGGAAATCTGTTCTACTTCAGGATGTACAAAAACGCTACACGAAAATAGTCCATTTTACCCTCAAAGAGGATTATCAAGCCAACTAACTCTAGGTGATGGATGCTTACATCTACATATATCCATTTAACGGTTTATCTTTATTGTAAGATATCAAACCCTTTTTATGCTTTAGAAGACCAATGTAAGAATATATGTAGTGCCTTTTTCATTCAGCAACAATGTTCTCGATGAAGAGAAACTTGAAATAAAAATGTATCTCAGAATGGCTACTATGGATGTTAACAGTTTTATTGATAAGGAGAGAACAACGTTTTGACCTTCCTTGGTCAAGAATAACAAAATTTGAAGTATCCGTTGACAGACACGTCATAGGGACGAGAGTATAAACGGAAACTGGTACAGGATTGTAGAGGACGTTGTAGGTTATGTAGGTTCCTTGGCTTAGTTTTAGTTGTTGTGTAAGTAGGCTTCTTGGATTTTGCGTTTGTTTATATTTGTATCCCAACTTGATATCTGGATGTTTTCTATGGTTATTTTGTGTTTATTTGGTTTACAGTGTTCTATTTTCCATTTTTCTGCTTGTTTCTCAAATATAGATGTCGTGGCAGTTATTGCATTGTATTTTATAAATTATGTTGTGTTTGTCAGTGTAGTTTTTACATACTATGGACTTTAATTTTGTACCTGGTATTTCAATAAATTTGGTGTTTACCGGAATGTTGTGTTTTGTTATAATTTTTTTCTCCAAATGTTGGTTATTTTTTCGCTGATGTCGGTAATATATGGTATACAGCATTGTATTAATTATGTATTTTAAAATATAAACAAGCTGTTCACAAATATTCTTGTGTTCCAAACTAAATAATTGAAAACAAACCGCTACAGTTTATCTGTTGAACACACTCGTAGTGACAACTCCAAGAACAGTAATTAACGCTCAATTTGGGAAATGTCATTTATTTGAAGAAATAAGTAATTTATGTTTTATATGACGCTAGAAATCTGGTTTTGATACCTGTGGTGGGCAAAACAAAGGTATTGTTGTAGCTTTATGCTTAAGAAGAACAAATAAACATAAAATTTACAGAAACTCCTGACTACACGTAAATTCGTTTACACAAATTACTGATCCGAGTCTTCTGAGGACTAAAAATAAAATGTACAATTCAGTGAAGACGAAGCTTTTTGAAAAGTTGAAAAAACCAAAAAAAAAACAACAGACATCAAAATCCAGAAGCGATTTAAAGAAAGATCTGTTTTGTTTTACTGTATCCTCAAATTTGGACATTGTTTTTTAAATAATTGAAAATAATGAACAAAAATAACATGGACATATTTAAAATATAAATAATTTTATTCAATGAGATATTGTTTCAATCAGTAATTTTCCCAATAACAAAAAAAACATTAAACGTGATAACGATGAATTCTCTTTGAGGTGGTGACATATGAAGAAGGCTCAGATGGATAAGTAAGAAAACGCTGTTGCAAGTGTAACGTAGCAACAAATCTGTGATGTATGGAGAATGTTTTGTCATCAGTAGGTACAAGTAGTTTACACAGACTCTGAAATATACACATATATATATATACAGTTTGTAACATGTTTGTTGTACACGTACTTGATCACTACAGAACTTTATCGAAACATTTTACGTTTATTATGTTAAGTTTGTAACAAAGTTTTCTTACTTACCCATTCAAGCCGTCTTCAAACAATAGCTAGAGATGATTCTTAAACCCTTCAAACTAATTAGATAATTACTATTAAAGACAAGTGATATTGGTTAACAGTCAATTCCAGAAGTATGATAAAGATAGTTTACAATAATTTCCTGTTCGTAGACAACAATATGAGCACGTGATTAAATTATTGCTGATTTTATTTTTTTTTTTTTTTACCGTGGAACGTTATTATCACCCACGTGTTATCTTCCTGTGGCTTCCTTCAGCTGCACGCTACATTTCACATGAAGGCATTATATTTCACGTCCATCGTCACAGTATTATATCTTGGCTGTTGCTAATAAAGGCTAAGAATATATTCTGAAAACCGTATTCTTCAGAAACTTAAATCTGCACAATCAAAACTATTTGGCATAAATAAAGCATTGGGTGCACAATACTTAAATTTGTTTTATTTAGTGTTAGATCTTAACTTTCACATCTCACGTTCAACGTGACTGAAAGGATTATCAGACGAAACGTGTTATCCTCAAACCAGACTGTTTCTCAAAGTGTTGGATGAGATTTTAAGTTATTTTTTTTCATTCTGTGAATATTTCAGTGTAAACTGTTCTAATGAAACGACATTCAAGTAATGTATGATTTCAGAGAGATCTGGGGCAGATGGCCTAGTTGCTTTGCGCCATAAAACACCAAATCAACCACAGAGATGTATTAAAGAAATAAAGCCAACGTTTATATAATAAATTTAAATTAGACTGTCCACATTCTCAAAATATTATAAAACTGTTTCAATTAAAAACTTTACTTTATAAAAATAAAATATTTCAGTATAATGAAGCATAAAGATATAGAAACATGTAGAGTGCATAAGAATCTTCTCAGTTTCACAGTACTTTATACAGTAAAATTTTTGGATAAAACAATTTTTATTGTATTTTAAAAGTAAAGATAGCCTAATTAAATGCTGTCTCATTCTTAACACATCATTAATCGTGTTATTTCTTCGATTAATGCCAGTAATAACCAAAGATATCTTTCTACGTCACGACCTTAATATTCTGATTATATCATTGTATTTTCACAGAGACGTTCATTTTGTGCCTCCGGCTAGTACAGCGATAAGTCTACGGATTTACACCGCCAAAATCAGGGGTTTGATTCCCCGCGGCAGGATCAGTAGAGAGCCCGATTTGGATTTGTTCTAAGAAAAAAAACACAAAACATTCATTTTGTATTGAATGATATTCATGTAAAGAGTAAGGTATACAAAGAAGATCTCACAGATAAATTATCTCAAACGTATATTTTCATGGCATAAGGCGTTGCATTAGCAGCTTTTGACAGATCACCAACAGCTACTTAGCTCGTTAGCTTAAATATATTCATCAATAGTTATGGTAAAATGGTGCCAACTGTGTGCGGTTAATTTCAACATAAAAATGTATCCTGAAGACGGCTGGTATGGATGTGAAAATAAAGAACAACCTTTCGAATTTCTTAGGCTTTTTTGTGAACCTGAAATGTTGTTCTCTACTTTATTCCAATTAAAGTTTTAATACCCATACCAGCCGTCTTTAGAATACATATTTACTTCAAGTTGATTTCTTGTCGTCACGAATAATTTCAACATAATTTTACGGTTTTACAAAATAGACATTCTCTCGGTTGGAGGAGGTAGGTTTAAAGATTTATAACGCTAAAATATAGTATTCGATTCCAAAACCTGGCACAGCGGGTAACTTAATGTGCATTTCTCTAAAACAATCTGTCAAACAGTCAAAATAAAAAAACTACTGCCAAAATTAGCTACATATTTTCAGTTGTTGAGGACCAAATGACCATTCTCTCTCTCTTGTTTTATTGCGATTTAGGTCTAAAGACCCCGAAGGATCAGGTTCGTTGACCTTATCCATCTACCATTCTGTTTTACAATTGAATATCAATCTTAACAGTAACAACATTGTCGGTAGTGACCTGATTGGCCACTTGTGATTCCCCACGCGCTTCCTCATTGGCCACTTCCATCTTCCGTTTCTTCATCAGCTGCGTTTATGAGCTTCATTATGTTTTCGTTTTCCTCAGACGGTCCAGGTTTGACTTCTGACCCCTGGTTAAGCCAGAGCACAAAGGATCATCCGTGTACAGTTTGCTCCAGCTCAGTTCCTATGAACGCTAAATCTCAAATCATTGTGTTAATTTCTTTAAATAACAGCAGGAAACCAGTCCATTCAGAGCTAAATGGTTTCCGTACGTCATGCATATATAACTACTACACCCAATCACCAAGTTACAAAGTCCTTTCCTTGACAGTTTTGTTGTAGCACCTAATGGCTGCTTTCGTACTTCCTGACATGCATGACCAAGCGTGTTAAGGCGTGCGACTCGTAATCTGAGGGTCGCGGGTTCGCGTCCCCGTCGCGCCAAACATGCTCGCCCTTTCAGCTGTGGTGCCGTTATAATGTTACGGTCAATCCCACTATTCGTTGGTAAAAGAGTAGCCCAAGAGCTGGCGGTGGGTGGTGATGACTAGCTGCCTTCTCTGTAGTCTTACACTGCTAAATTAGGGACGGCTAGCGCAGATAGCCCTCGAGTAGCTTTGTGCGAAATTTAAAAACAAACAAACAAAACCTGACATGCATATTCTTTATCGATAATTTCTTGTGTCAACCACACCTAATAGACTTGTAAACGGTTCTACTGAACAAAGAAGTGAGCTGTATATCACATTTACTAATAAACTTAAGCATTTTAGGCTCATAAGTAGTGATAAAATTACATTAAAATAAACTGTAGAAGTCCGATTTGTGTAAACGTTTGAAAACCTATCGATTTCTTATGCTTCACTAACTTATAAGGTTTACACGTAACTTTTTTGAGTAATTCCAGTATTTGCTACGTTACACAATACGCCAGTGTGATCGGTAAATAAACGTAGCAGAGACTGACATGGGTTGACAAACTTTTAAAGGACTGGTAGTCTGTATCGCCCATCCCGCTAGACTGTGTGAAACTGCACTGTCAGTTATAGTTTGTGTTAAGGTGGAATGCACAGTGTTATAGTTTGTGTTAAGGCACCTGAAGAAGCACAACAAAATTCTGCTTTTTAAGTTTTTTGTTTTTACGATTAATATTTTACAAAAATTGAAAGATAAATTACATGGTTTATTTCAACATTACCCTAGTGAACTGTGAGCGCTGTATTATGTTCAGAAAAAAATTTTAATCAGGTAATTCATAAATGCATTCATTCGGATCACACTAAGATCAAGTCAAAATTTGCAATTTTATACCTTCTATATATAGATAGAATGTAACTCATTTTAGAACTACAAAAATTTATTTCCTCATAGTGATTACAAACTTACAACTATTTTCAACATAAATGTGTATACTCACAAACTGTTAAAACACGTTTAATTTCTCTTATGTTTACATAAACCAAGTAGACTGTCGGTGTTAGTGTTCGTACAAAATTAGATATTCAACAAATTTTTATCTTATCAAAATCATATGAAACTTCGTATTCAAAATTCCCGACAAATCAACTGCAAGCGAACAATTGAATTTGTGTCACATATTTTAACTAATTTTTTCTTAATTTACATTTTATTCTGAACAGAGATTTAACTCATTTTCTAGTATTGGCTGTATTTTTATAGTAAAAACACCAAAAAATCTTTCTTTTTGAGCTATCAAGTATATTTTATCTAATAATTAAGTTGTTTATCAAAACGTATGGGAAAATTTAACAACTCAATAAAAAGTATATTTCAGATTAAACCTTTCGAATGTATCATATCAGGTTTTCTTTAATAAAACTGTTGTATAGTAAAACCCTGCTTTTAACTTCCATTGTTTGAAAACGTGGTAAATGTATCGTTGGCGAAATTATAAACCTGCGAAATATTCGTTTCTCTCTAAACTGCACGGTTTCCGCAACATCTGGCTGTTCACCCTGAACCACTTGTTGCTCACTAAAAAATATCAAATAAAACAACTGACTTTTACAGAACAAAGTCTATAAAATTAACGAAACATTAAAAACGGCCTTTAAAAACTAAAACCATTTCTGAGGTGAACAGTATTAACTTCGCTTATAACACTGTTTAAAGTTATGGATTTAACCTTTAGACAAAACATGTTTAAAATGGTGCCGTCGTTGAGAGTCCTAACAACGGGAAGACAGTAAAATGTGGCTTATTTTAACCTGAGTGTTATACAGACAACACATTGGTGCATCAGTCTCAGATAAAAGAAAACGATGAGTTAAAAAATTGTGACAAATGCGTAGTATAGTTAGAACAACTTCCTCTTTCCGATCCTTACAAGGCCCGGCATGGCAGATAGTTAAAGCACTCGACTCGTAATCCGAGAGCCGTGGGTTCAAATCACCGTCGGACCAAACATTTTCAGCCGTGGAGGTATTATAATGTTAAGGCCAATCCCACTATTCATTGGTAATAGAGTCGCCCAAGAGTTGGCGGTGCCTTCTCTCTAGTCTTACACTGCTAAATTAGGAATGGCTTTGCGTGAAATTTAAAACTAAAATAAACCAATCCTTACGGAAGCAAGACGGTCAAAGTCCAATTGAGGGTTTTATTTGGAAAAGCTTGTCTTCACGTTGCTCACTCCAAGTCGACTGCCAACTGGCACGGAGCCGAGCCTTGAATACAGGACCATTGTCCATGTATAGAAAAGGCCCAGCAGCGAAAACCAAGTTGCAGTTTTTACTCAGGACGGATGGTATAGATATTAACAATTTTACTTAGGTCGAACCTTGTTCTCTGCTTTATTAGTAGAAGTATTAATACCCATACCAGCCGTCCTAAGTTACATTTTTACGCCAAGTTGCTAGTCTCTTAATGACTGATTGACAAAGGTGGTAAAAAATCGTTAAAATGAGAAAGTATGTCATTCTTACTGTTCTCTCTATTTTTCTTCTTCTTTAATTACTTTCGTTTATCGACTATCTCTTTCATGACCACTTTGACTTAAACAAGAACTACATCACAATTACAGCCACAAAGTTTGTATTTAAAAGAAATATCACACCTTCAAACCTCGTTCTTGCAACTGAGTACGATAAACATGGCTTCCAGATATTTTATCACTGAAAATATTAATTACTTTGTAATATGAAACGAACATTCACCAAAATTTGGTCAAAAACGGAAAGAACTCATTTTCAATTAGATAGTTAACTGTAAGAGTTGGATTAATTAACACAAAATGTTCACTGTTCGAAAATTATAACTTAAGTGTAAAACGTGCTCTTTATCGTCTCCTCGGTACAATAATGATGTAAACAGTCAGTACTTTCTGTGTTATTAACTCATAATTTTCAGGTTAAACAAAATAAAACATACACACATTTTTTACACAATTTTGAGACTTTATAAGTTTTGTCGCTTTCAATTCTACTACAGGAATTTTCACCAGGCAAAATGAGATTACTGTAAGCCTAATTGAACAACTATTACTGTAGGACTAATTTTTAAGGTCACAGGTGGTGCTATTTCTTTATTTTTAATTAAAAATACTATTCTTATTTATTTATTTTGTTATAAATATATTGTTGTTACTTTTTTATTGTTGAATAATTATTATTATTTCTTCATTTTTCACTAAATATATTTTTCTATTTTTCATTGTTCACTAAATCTATATATATATAATAGTACTGACTGTTGCATGTTCAAGTAACTACTTTACAAGGTGTTGATGGATCTTGAAATTTGGTATGGATGTTCATTGGATCCATGCAGAGATACTTGCTAACTTGTGCTTTCATACTTTGTTTTGTAGTTTTTATAGCATTTTTTTATAATTACATAAAAAAGAAGCAACTTTTCATTACTCTTCAGGACGGATACAATATCTAGTATGTTAGGATTTCTTTATTGTTCAGTGAATAGATTATTGTTACTTCTTCATCGATATGACTTTTACTACTTACTGTACATTATTTATATTATTTTCACAAAAGTATTATCTAAAAAATTATGTATGAATTATATTTTGAAGAGTACTTTATTTTTGTGAATAACGTAATGGCCAAGATGTCAAGTGAATAACTTCTATCTGGATGGCCAGCATGGACAGATGGTTATGGAGCCATCCCACCCAACGAATTTGCCCGTTTCTGTAATGGGAGCTTTATATTGTAACGATCCATCCAACTATTAATTGTTAAAAGAGTAACCCAAGAGTTTGGTGGTGGATGGTGATGATCAGCTGCCTTCCCACTAGTGTTTCACTGCTAAATGAAGGACGGATAGTTCAGATACCTCTCTTTTGAAGCTGTGCACGAAATTCAAATCAGACTCATCTGAGAAGACGTGTATCGTGACTGGTTCAAATTTCCTTCTCTTCATGTTACATTTTTATAGTTGAGGATGTGATTATTTTTCCCAGCATGCATAGCTACTGTTGATATACTTGCATTTTAAGTTCTGATATTTTTTGTGTTTAGACACATGGATATGAAAAGGTTTCTTGGTGTCTCCAGTTTAATATTTTGAGCATTCAAACCTAAAATAATGTACATTTGGCTTGGGTTTGTCTTGACCTGACAACAGTTTGAAACCTACAATAATGTACATTTGGTTTGAATTTGTCTTGACCTGAGAACAGTTTGAAACCTACAATAATGTACATTTGGCTTGGGTTTGTCTTGATCTGATAGTTTGAAACCTACAATAATGTACATTTGGCTTGAGTTTGTCTTGACCTGAGAACAGTTTGAAACCAACAATAATGTACATTTGGCTTGAGTTTGTCTTGACCTGAAAATAGTTTGAAACCTACAATAATGTACATTTGGCTTGGGTTTGTCTTGACCTGAGAACAGTTTGAAACCTACAATAATATGCATTTAGTTCGGGTTTGTCTTGACCTGAGAACAGTTTGAAACCTACAATAATGTACATTTGGCTTGAGGTTTTCTTGACCTGAGAACAGTTTGAAACCAACAATAATGTACATTTGGCTTGGGTTTGTCTTGACCTGAGAACAGTTTGAAATCTACAATAATGTGCATTTGATTTGGGTTTGTCTTGACCTGAGAACAGTTTGAAACCTACAATAATGTACATTTGGCTTGGGTTTGTCTTGACCTGAGAACAGTTTGAATCCTACAATAATGTGTATTTGGTTTGGGTTTGTCTTGACCTGAGAACAGCTTCAAACCTACAATAATGTACATTTGGCTTGGGTTTGTCTTGACCTGAGAACAGTTTGAAACCTACAATAATGTACATTTGCTTGGGTTTGTCTTGACCTGATAGTTTGAAACCTACAATAATGTACATTTGGCTTGAGTTTGTCTTGACCTGAGAACAGTTTGAAACCTACAATAATATGCATTTAGTTCGGGTTTGTCTTGACCTGATAGTTTGAAACCTACAATAATGTACATTTGGCTTGAGTTTGTCTTGACCTGAGAACAGTTTGAAACCTACAATAATATGCATTTAGTTTGGGTTTGTCTTGACCTGAGAACAGTTTGAAACCTACAATAATGTACATTTGGCTTGAGTTTTTCTTGACCTGAGAACAGTTTGAAACCAACAATAATGTGCATTTGATTTGGGTTTGTCTTGACCTGAAAACAGTTTGAAACCTACAATAATGTACATTTGGCTTGGGTTTGTCTTGACCTGAGAACAGTTTGAAACCTACAATAATGTACATTTGGCTTGAGTTTGTCTTGACCTGAGAACAGTTTGAAACCAACAATAATATACATTTGGCTTGAGTTTGTCTTGACCTGAAAATAGTTTGAAACCTACAATAATGTACATTTGGCTTGGGTTTGTCTTGACCTGAGAACAGTTTGAAACCTACAATAATATGCATTTAGTTCGGGTTTCTCTTGACGTGAAGGTTTGAAACGTACAATAATCTACATTTGGCTTGAGGTTGTCTTGACCTGAGAACAGTTTGAAACCTACAATAATGTACATTTGGCTTGGGTTTGTCTTGACCTGAGAACAGTTTGAAACCTACAATAATGTGTATTTGGTTTGGGTTTGTCTTGACCTGAGAACAGCTTGAAACCTACAATAATGTACATTTGCTTGGGTTTTTCTTGACCTGATAGTTTGAAACCTACAATAATGTACATTTGGCTTGAGTTTGTCTTGACCTGAGAACAGTTTGAAACCAACAATAATGTACATTTGGCTTGAGTTTGTCTTGACCTGAAAATAGTTTGAAACCTACAATAATGTACATTTGGCTTGGGTTTGTCTTGACCTGAGAACAGTTTGAAACCTACAATAATATGCATTTAGTTCGGGTTTGTCTTGACCTGAGAACAGTTTGAAACCTACAATAATGTACATTTGGCTTGAGGTTTTCTTGACCTGAGAACAGTTTGAAACCAACAATAATGTACATTTGGCTTGGGTTTGTCTTGACCTGAGAACAGTTTGAAATCTACAATAATGTGCATTTGATTTGGGTTTGTCTTGACCTGAGAACAGTTTGAAACCTACAATAATGTACATTTGGCTTGGGTTTGTCTTGACCTGAGAACAGTTTGAATCCTACAATAATGTGTATTTGGTTTGGGTTTGTCTTGACCTGAGAACAGCTTGAAACCTACAATAATGTACATTTGGCTTGGGTTTGTCTTGACCTGAGAACAGTTTGAAACCTACAATAATGTACATTTGCTTTGGTTTGTCTTGACCTGATAGTTTGAAACCTACAATAATGTACATTTGGCTTGAGTTTGTCTTGACCTGAGAACAGTTTGAAACCTACAATAACATGCATTTAGTTCGGGTTTGTCTTGACCTGATAGTTTGAAACCTACAATAATGTACATTTGGCTTGAGTTTGTCTTGACCTGAGAACAGTTTGAAACCTACAATAATATGCATTTAGTTCGGGTTTGTCTTGACCTGAGAACAGTTTGAAACCTACAATAATGTACATTTGGCTTGAGGTTTTCTTGACCTGAGAACAGTTTGAAACCAACAATAATGTGCATTTGATTTGGGTTTGTCTTGACCTGAAAACAGTTTGAAACCTACAATAATGTACATTTGGCTTGGGTTTGTCTTGACCTGAGAACAGTTTGAAACCTACAATAATGTACATTTGGCTTGAGTTTGTCTTGACCTGAGAACAGTTTGAAACCAACAATAATGTACATTTGGCTTGAGTTTGTCTTGACCTGAAAATAGTTTGAAACCTACAATAATGTACATTTGGCTTGGGTTTGTCTTGACCTGAGAACAGTTTGAAACCTACAATAATATGCATTTAGTTCGGGTTTCTCTTGACGTGAAGGTTTGAAACGTACAATAATCTACATTTGGCTTGAGGTTGTCTTGACCTGAGAACAGTTTGAAACCTACAATAATGTACATTTGGCTTGGGTTTGTCTTGACCTGAGAACAGTTTGAAACCTACAATAATGTGTATTTGGTTTGGGTTTGTCTTGACCTGAGAACAGCTTGAAACCTACAAGTTTGAAACCTATGTACATTTGCTTGGGTTTTCTTGACCTGATAGTTTGAAACCTACAATAATGTACATTTGGCTTGGGTTTGTCTTGACCTGAGAACAGTTTGAAACCTACAATAATGTACATTTGGCTTGGGTTTGTCTTGACCTGAGAACAGTTTGAAACCTACAATAATGTACATTTGGCTTGGGTTTGTCTTGACCTGAGAACAGTTTGAAACCTACAATAATGTACATTTGGCTTGGGTTTGTCTTGACCTGAGAACAGTTTGAAACCTACAATAATGTACATTTGTCTTGGGTTTGTCTTGACCTGAGAACAGTTTGAAACCTACAATAATGTACATTTGGCTTGGGTTTGTCTTGACCTGAGAACAGTTTGAAACCTACAATAATGTACATTTGGTTTGGGTTTGTCTTGACCTGAGAACAGTTTGAAACCTACAATAATGTACATTTGGCAACCTGAGAACAGTTTGTACATTTGGCTTGGGTTTGTCTTGACCTGAGAACAGTTTGAAACCTACAATAATGTACATTTGGCTTGGGTTTGTCTTGACCTGAGAACAGTTTGAAACCTACAATAATGTACATTTGGTTTGGGTTTGTCTTGACCTGAGAACAGTTTGAAACCTACAATAATGTACATTTGGCTTGGGTTTGTCTTGACCTGAGAACAGTTTGAAACCTACAATAATGTACATTTGGCTTGGGTTTGTCTTGACCTGAGAACAGTTTGAAACCTACAATAATGTACATTTGGCTTGGGTTTGTCTTGACCTGAGAACAGTTTGAAACCTACAATAATGTGCATTTGGCTTGGGTTTGTCTTGACCTGAGAACAGTTTGAAACCAACAATAATGTACATTTGGCTTGGGTTTGTCTTGACCTGAGAACAGTTTGAAACCTACAATAATGTACATTTGGCTTGGGTTTGTCTTGACCTGAGAACAGTTTGAAACCTACAATAATGTACATTTGGCTTGGGTTTGTCTTGACCTGAGAACAGTTTGAAACCTACAATAATGTACATTTGGCTTGGGTTTGTCTTGACCTGAGAACAGTTTGAAACCTACAATAATGTACATTTGGCTTGGGTTTGTCTTGTTTGGGTTTGTCTTGACCTGAGAACAGTTTGAAACCTACAATAATGTACATTTGGCTTGGGTTTGTCTTGACCTGAGAACAGTTTGAAACCTACAATAATGTACATTTGGCTTGGGTTTGTCTTGACCTGAGAACAGTTTGAAACCTACAATAATGTACATTTGGCTTGGGTTTGTCTTGACCTGAGAACAGTTTGAAACCTACAATAATGTACATTTGGCTTGGGTTTGTCTTGACCTGAGAACAGTTTGAAACCTACAATAATGTACATTTGGCTTGGGTTTGTCTTGACCTGAGAACAGTTTGAAACCTACAATAATGTACATTTGGCTTGGGTTTGTCTTGACCTGAGAACAGTTTGAAACCTACAATAATGTACATTTGGCTTGGGTTTGTCTTGACCTGAGAACAGTTTGAAACCTACAATAATGTACATTTGGCTTGGGTTTGTCTTGACCTGAGAACAGTTTGAAACCTACAATAATGTACATTTGGCTTGGGTTTGTCTTGACCTGAGAACAGTTTGAAACCTACAATAATGTACATTTGGCTTGAGTTTGTCTTGACCTGAGAACAGTTTGAAACCTACAATAATGTACATTTGGCTTGGGTTTGTCTTGACCTGAGAACAGTTTGAAACCTACAATAATGTACATTTGGCTTGGGTTTGTCTTGACCTGAGAACAGTTTGAAACCTACAATAATGTACATTTGGCTTGAGTTTGTCTTGACCTGAGAACAGTTTGAAACCTACAATAATGTACATTTGGCTTGGGTTTGTCTTGACCTGAGAACAGTTTGAAACCTACAATAATGTACATTTGGCTTGGGTTTGTCTTGACCTGAGAACAGTTTGAAACCTACAATAATGTACATTTGGCTTGGGTTTGTCTTGACCTGAGAACAGTTTGAAACCTACAATAATGTACATTTGGCTTGGGTTTGTCTTGACCTGAGAACAGTTTGAAACCTACAATAATGTACATTTGGCTTGGGTTTGTCTTGACCTGAGAACAGTTTGAAACCTACAATAATGTACATTTGGCTTGGGTTTGTCTTGACCTGAGAACAGTTTGAAACCTACAATAATGTACATTTGGCTTGGGTTTGTCTTGACCTGAGAACAGTTTGAAACCTACAATAATGTACATTTGGCTTGGGTTTGTCTTGACCTGAGAACAGTTTGAAACCTACAATAATGTACATTTGGCTTGGGTTTGTCTTGACCTGAGAACAGTTTGAAACCTACAATAATGTACATTTGGCTTGGGTTTGTCTTGACCTGAGAACAGTTTGAAACCTACAATAATGTACATTTGGCTTGGGTTTGTCTTGACCTGAGAACAGTTTGAAACCTACAATAATGTACATTTGGCTTGGGTTTGTCTTGACCTGAGAACAGTTTGAAACCTACAATAATGTACATTTGGCTTGGGTTTGTCTTGACCTGAGAACAGTTTGAAACCTACAATAATGTACATTTGGCTTGGGTTTGTCTTGACCTGAGAACAGTTTGAAACCTACAATAATGTACATTTGGCTTGGTTTGTCTTGACCTGAGAACAGTTTGAAACCTACAATAATGTACATTTGGCTTGGGTTTGTCTTGACCTGAGAACAGTTTGAAACCTACAATAATGTACATTTGGCTTGGGTTTGTCTTGACCTGAGAACAGTTTGAAACCTACAATAATGTACATTTGGCTTGGGTTTGTCTTGACCTGAGAACAGTTTGAAACCTACAATAATGTACATTTGGCTTGGGTTTGTCTTGACCTGAGAACAGTTTGAAACCTACAATAATGTACATTTGGCTTGGGTTTGTCTTGACCTGAGAACAGTTTGAAACCTACAATAATGTACATTTGGCTTGGGTTTGTCTTGACCTGAGAACAGTTTGAAACCTACAATAATGTACATTTGGCTTGGGTTTGTCTTGACCTGAGAACAGTTTGAAACCTACAATAATGTACATTTGGCTTGGGTTTGTCTTGACCTGAGAACAGTTTGAAACCTACAATAATGTACATTTGGCTTGGGTTTGTCTTGACCTGAGAACAGTTTGAAACCTACAATAATGTACATTTGGCTTGGGTTTGTCTTGACCTGAGAACAGTTTGAAACCTACAATAATGTACATTTGGCTTGGGTTTGTCTTGACCTGAGAACAGTTTGAAACCTACAATAATGTACATTTGGCTTGGGTTTGTCTTGACCTGAGAACAGTTTGAAACCAACAATAATGTACATTTGGCTTGGGTTTGTCTTGACCTGAGAACAGTTTGAAACCTACAATAATGTACATTTGGCTTGGGTTTGTCTTGACCTGAGAACAGTTTGAAACCTACAATAATGTACATTTGGCTTGGGTTTGTCTTGACCTGAGAACAGTTTGAAACCTACAATAATGTACATTTGGCTTGGGTTTGTCTTGACCTGAGAACAGTTTGAAACCTACAATAATGTACATTTGGCTTGGGTTTGTCTTGACCTGAGAACAGTTTGAAACCTACAATAATGTACATTTGGCTTGGGTTTGTCTTGACCTGAGAACAGTTTGAAACCTACAATAATGTACATTTGGCTTGGGTTTGTCTTGACCTGAGAACAGTTTGAAACCTACAATAATGTACATTTGGCTTGGGTTTGTCTTGACCTGAGAACAGTTTGAAACCTACAATAATGTACATTTGGCTTGGGTTTGTCTTGACCTGAGAACAGTTTGAAACCTACAATAATGTACATTTGGCTTGGGTTTGTCTTGACCTGAGAACAGTTTGAAACCAACAATAATGTACATTTGGCTTTGGGTTTGTCTTGACCTGAGAACAGTTTGAAACCTACAATAATGTACATTTGGCTTGGGTTTGTCTTGACCTGAGAACAGTTTGAAACCTACAATAATGTACATTTGGCTTGGGTTTGTCTTGACCTGAGAACAGTTTGAAACCTACAATAATGTACATTTGGCTTGGGTTTGTCTTGACCTGAGAACAGTTTGAAACCTACAATAATGTACATTTGGCTTGGGTTTGTCTTGACCTGAGAACAGTTTGAAACCTACAATAATGTACATTTGGCTTGGGTTTGTCTTGACCTGAGAACAGTTTGAAACCTACAATAATGTACATTTGGCTTGGGTTTGTCTTGACCTGAGAACAGTTTGAAACCTACAATAATGTACATTTGGCTTGGGTTTGTCTTGACCTGAGAACAGTTTGAAACCTACAATAATGTACATTTGGCTTGGGTTTGTCTTGACCTGAGAACAGTTTGAAACCTACAATAATGTACATTTGGCTTGGGTTTGTCTTGACCTGAGAACAGTTTGAAACCAACAATAATGTACATTTGGCTTGGGTTTGTCTTGACCTGAGAACAGTTTGAAACCTACAATAATGTACATTTGGCTTGGGTTTGTCTTGACCTGAGAACAGTTTGAAACCTACAATAATGTACATTTGGCTTGGGTTTGTCTTGACCTGAGAACAGTTTGAAACCTACAATAATGTACATTTGGCTTGGGTTTGTCTTGACCTGAGAACAGTTTGAAACCTACAATAATGTACATTTGGCTTGGGTTTGTCTTGACCTGAGAACAGTTTGAAACCTACAATAATGTACATTTGGTTTGGGTTTGTCTTGACCTGAGAACAGTTTGAAACCTACAATAATGTACATTTGGCTTGGGTTTGTCTTGACCTGAGAACAGTTTGAAACCAACAATAATGTACATTTGGCTTGGGTTTGTCTTGACCTGAGAACAGTTTGAAACCTACAATAATGTACATTTGGCTTGGGTTTGTCTTGACCTGAGAACAGTTTGAAACCTACAATAATGTACATTTGGCTTGGGTTTGTCTTGACCTGATAGTTTGAAACCTACAATAATGTACATTTGGCTTGGGTTTGTCTTGACCTGAGAACAGTTTGAAACCTACAATAATGTACATTTGGCTTGGGTTTGTCTTGACCTGAGAACAGTTTGAAACCTACAATAATGTACATTTGGCTTGGGTTTGTCTTGACCTGAGAACAGTTTGAAACCTACAATAATGTACATTTGGCTTGGGTTTGTCTTGACCTGAGAACAGTTTGAAACCTACAATAATGTACATTTGGCTTGGGTTTGTCTTGACCTGAGAACAGTTTGAAACCTACAATAATGTACATTTGGCTTGGGTTTGTCTTGACCTGAGAACAGTTTGAAACCTACAATAATGTACATTTGGCTTGAGTTTGTCTTGACCTGAGAACAGTTTGAAACCAACAATAATGTACATTTGGCTTGGGTTTGTCTTGACCTGAGAACAGTTTGAAACCTACAATAATGTACATTTGGCTTGGGTTTGTCTTGACCTGAGAACAGTTTGAAACCTACAATAATGTACATTTGGCTTGGGTTTGTCTTGACCTGAGAACAGTTTGAAACCTACAATAATGTACATTTGGCTTGGGTTTGTCTTGACCTGAGAACAGTTTGAAACCTACAATAATGTACATTTGGCTTGGGTTTGTCTTGACCTGAGAACAGTTTGAAACCTACAATAATGTACATTTGGCTTGGGTTTGTCTTGACCTGAGAACAGTTTGAAACCTACAATAATGTGCATTTGGTTTGGGTTTGTCTTGACCTGAGAACAGTTTGAAACCTACAATAATGTACATTTGGCTTGGGTTTGTCTTGACCTGAGAACAGTTTGAAACCAACAATAATGTACATTTGGCTTGGGTTTGTCTTGACCTGAGAACAGTTTGAAACCTACAATAATGTACATTTGGCTTGGGTTTGTCTTGACCTGAGAACAGTTTGAAACCTACAATAATGTACATTTGGCTTGGGTTTGTCTTGACCTGAGAACAGTTTGAAACCTACAATAATGTACATTTGGCTTGGGTTTGTCTTGACCTGAGAACAGTTTGAAACCTACAATAATGTACATTTGGCTTGGGTTTGTCTTGACCTGAGAACAGTTTGAAACCTACAATAATGTACATTTGGTTGGGTTTGTCTTGACCTGAGAACAGTTTGAAACCTACAATAATGTACATTTGGCTTGGGTTTGTCTTGACCTGAGAACAGTTTGAAACCTACAATAATGTACATTTGGCTTGGGTTTGTCTTGACCTGAGAACAGTTTGAAACCTACAATAATGTACATTTGGCTTGGGTTTGTCTTGACCTGAGAACAGTTTGAAACCTACAATAATGTACATTTGGCTTGGGTTTGTCTTGACCTGAGAACAGTTTGAAACCTACAATAATGTACATTTGGCTTGGGTTTGTCTTGACCTGAGAACAGTTTGAAACCTACAATAATGTACATTTGAAACCTACAATAATGTACATTTGGCTTGGGTTTGTCTTGACCTGAGAACAGTTTGAAACCTACAATAATGTACATTTGGCTTGGGTTTGTCTTGACCTGAGAACAGTTTGAAACCTACAATAATGTACATTTGGCTTGAGTTTGTCTTGACCTGAGAACAGTTTGAAACCTACAATAATGTGCATTTGGTTTGGGTTTGTCTTGACCTGAGAACAGTTTGAAACCTACAATAATGTACATTTGGCTTGAGTTTGTCTTGACCTGAGAACAGTTTGACCTGAGACCAGTTTGACAATAATGTGCATTTGATTTGGGTTTGTCTTGACCTGAGAACAGTTTGAAACCTACAATAATGTACATTTGGCTTGGGTTTGTCTTGACCTGAGAACAGTTTGAAACCTACAATAATGTACATTTGGCTTGAGTTTGTCTTGACCTGAGAACAGTTTGAAACCTACAATAATGTACATTTGGCTTGGGTTTGTCTTGACCTGAGAACAGTTTGAAACCTACAATAATGTACATTTGGCTTGGGTTTGTCTTGACCTGAGAACAGTTTGAAACCTACAATAATGTACATTTGGCTTGAGTTTGTCTTGACCTGAGAACAGTTTGAAACCAACAATAATGTACATTTGGCTTGGGTTTGTCTTGACCTGAGAACAGTTTGAAACCTACAATAATGTACATTTGGTTTGGGTTTGTCTTGACCTGAGAACAGTTTGAAACCTACAATAATGTACATTTGGCTTGGGTTTGTCTTGACCTGAGAACAGTTTGAAACCTACAATAATGTACATTTGGCTTGGGTTTGTCTTGACCTGAGAACAGTTTGAAACCTACAATAATGTACATTTGGCTTGGGTTTGTCTTGACCTGAGAACAGTTTGAAACCTACAATAATGTACATTTGGCTTGGGTTTGTCTTGACCTGAGAACAGTTTGAAACCTACAATAATGTACATTTGGCTTGGGTTTGTCTTGACCTGAGAACAGTTTGAAACCTACAATAATGTACATTTGGCTTGGGTTTGTCTTGACCTGAGAACAGTTTGAAACCTACAATAATGTACATTTGGCTTGGGTTTGTCTTGACCTGAGAACAGTTTGAAACCTACAATAATGTACATTTGGCTTGAGTTTGTCTTGACCTGAGAACAGTTTGAAACCTACAATAATGTACATTTGGCTTGGGTTTGTCTTGACCTGAGAACAGTTTGAAACCTACAATAATGTACATTTGGCTTGGGTTTGTCTTGACCTGAGAACAGTTTGAAACCAACAATAATGTACATTTGGCTTGGGTTTGTCTTGACCTGAGAACAGTTTGAAACCTACAATAATGTACATTTGGCTTGGGTTTGTCTTGACCTGAGAACAGTTTGAAACCTACAATAATGTACATTTGGCTTGGGTTTGTCTTGACCTGAGAACAGTTTGAAACCTACAATAATGTACATTTGGCTTGGGTTTGTCTTGACCTGAGAACAGTTTGAAACCTACAATAATGTACATTTGGCTTGGGTTTGTCTTGACCTGAGAACAGTTTGAAACCTACAATAATGTACATTTGGCTTGGGTTTGTCTTGACCTGAGAACAGTTTGAAACCTACAATAATGTACATTTGGCTTGGGTTTGTCTTGACCTGAGAACAGTTTGAAACCTACAATAATGTACATTTGGCTTGGGTTTGTCTTGACCTGAGAACAGTTTGAAACCTACAATAATGTACATTTGGCTTGGGTTTGTCTTGACCTGAGAACAGTTTGAAACCTACAATAATGTACATTTGGCTTGGGTTTGTCTTGACCTGAGAACAGTTTGAAACCTACAATAATGTACATTTGGTTTGGGTTTGTCTTGACCTGAGAACAGTTTGAAACCTACAATAATGTACATTTGGCTTGGGTTTGTCTTGACCTGAGAACAGTTTGAAACCTACAATAATGTACATTTGGCTTGAGTTTGTCTTGACCTGAGAACAGTTTGAAACCAACAATAATGTACATTTGGCTTGAGTTTGTCTTGACCTGAGAACAGTTTGAAACCTACAATAATGTACATTTGGCTTGGGTTTGTCTTGACCTGAGAACAGTTTGAAACCTACAATAATGTACATTTGGTTTGGGTTTGTCTTGACCTGAGAACAGTTTGAAACCTACAATAATGTACATTTGGCTTGGGTTTGTCTTGACCTGAGAACAGTTTGAAACCTACAATAATGTACATTTGGCTTGGGTTTGTCTTGACCTGAGAACAGTTTGAAACCTACAATAATGTACATTTGGTTTGGGTTTGTCTTGACCTGAGAACAGTTTGAAACCTACAATAATGTACATTTGGCTTGGGTTTGTCTTGACCTGAGAACAGTTTGAAACCTACAATAATGTGCATTTGGTTTGGGTTTGTCTTGACCTGAGAACAGTTTGAAACCAACAATAATGTACATTTGGCTTGAGTTTGTCTTGACCTGAGAACAGTTTGAAACCTACAATAATGTACATTTGGCTTGGGTTTGTCTTGACCTGAGAACAGTTTGAAACCTACAATAATGTACATTTGATTGGGTTTGTCTTGACCTGAGAACAGTTTGAAACCTACAATAATGTACATTTGGCTTGGGTTTGTCTTGACCTGAGAACAGTTTGAAACCTACAATAATGTACATTTGGCTTGGGTTTGTCTTGACCTGAGAACAGTTTGAAACCTACAATAATGTACATTTGGTTTGGGTTTGTCTTGACCTGAGAACAGTTTGAAACCTACAATAATGTACATTTGGCTTGGGTTTGTCTTGACCTGAGAACAGTTTGAAACCTACAATAATGTACATTTGCTTGGGTTTGTCTTGACCTGAGAACAGTTTGAAACCTACAATAATGTACATTTGGCTTGAGGTTTTCTTGACCTGAGAACAGTTTGAAACCTACAATAATGTACATTTGGTTGGGTTTGTCTTGACCTGAGAACAGTTTGAAACCTACAATAATGTGCATTTGGCTTGAGTTTGTCTTGACCTGAGAACAGTTTGAAACCAACAATAATGTACATTTGGCTTGGGTTTGTCTTGACCTGAGAACAGTTTGAAACCTACAATAATGTACATTTGCTTGGGTTTGTCTTGACCTGAGAACAGTTTGAAACCTACAATAATGTACATTTGGCTTGAGTTTGTCTTGACCTGAGAACAGTTTGAAACCTACAATAATGTACATTTGGCTTGGGTTTGTCTTGACCTGAGAACAGTTTGAAACCTACAATAATGTACATTTGGCTTGAGGTTTGTCTTGACCTGAGAACAGTTTGAAACCAACAATAATGTACATTTGGCTTGGGTTTGTCTTGACCTGAGAACAGTTTGAAACCTACAATAATGTACATTTGATTTGGGTTTGTCTTGACCTGAGAACAGTTTGAAACCTACAATAATGTACATTTGGCTTGGGTTTGTCTTGACCTGAGAACAGTTTGAAACCTACAATAATGTACATTTGGTTTGGGTTTGTCTTGACCTGAGAACAGTTTGAAACCTACAATAATGTACATTTGGCTTGGGTTTGTCTTGACCTGAGAACAGTTTGAAACCTACAATAATGTACATTTGGCTTGGGTTTGTCTTGACCTGAGAACAGTTTGAAACCTACAATAATGTACATTTGGCTTGGGTTTGTCTTGACCTGAGAACAGTTTGAAACCTACAATAATGTACATTTGGCTTGGGTTTGTCTTGACCTGAGAACAGTTTGAAACCTACAATAATGTACATTTGGCTTGAGTTTGTCTTGACCTGAGAACAGTTTGAAACCTACAATAATGTACATTTGGCTTGGGTTTGTCTTGACCTGAGAACAGTTTGAAACCTACAATAATGTACATTTGGCTTGGGTTTGTCTTGACCTGAGAACAGTTTGAAACCTACAATAATGTACATTTGGCTTGGGTTTGTCTTGACCTGAGAACAGTTTGAAACCTACAATAATGTACATTTGGCTTGAGGTTTGTCTTGACCTGAGAACAGTTTGAAACCTACAATAATGTACATTTGGCTTGGGTTTGTCTTGACCTGAGAACAGTTTGAAACCTACAATAATGTACATTTGGCTTGAGTTTGTCTTGACCTGAGAACAGTTTGAAACCTACAATAATGTACATTTGGCTTGGGTTTGTCTTGACCTGAGAACAGTTTGAAACCTACAATAATGTACATTTGGCTTGGGTTTGTCTTGACCTGAGAACAGTTTGAAACCTACAATAATGTACATTTGGCTTGAGTTTGTCTTGACCTGAGAACAGTTTGAAACCTACAATAATGTACATTTGGTTTGGGTTTGTCTTGACCTGAGAACAGTTTGAAACCTACAATAATGTACATTTGGCTTGGGTTTGTCTTGACCTGAGAACAGTTTGAAACCTACAATAATGTACATTTGGTTGGGTTTGTCTTGACCTGAGAACAGTTTGAAACCTACAATAATGTACATTTGGCTTGGGTTTGTCTTGACCTGAGAACAGTTTGAAACCTACAATAATGTACATTTGGCTTGGGTTTGTCTTGACCTGAGAACAGTTTGAAACCTACAATAATGTACATTTGGCTTGGGTTTGTCTTGACCTGAGAACAGTTTGAAACCTACAATAATGTACATTTGGCTTGGGTTTGTCTTGACCTGAAAACAGTTTGAAACCTACAATAATGTACATTTGGCTTGGGTTTGTCTTGACCTGAGAACAGTTTGAAACCTACAATAATGTACATTTGGCTTGGGTTTGTCTTGACCTGAGAACAGTTTGAAACCTACAATAATGTACATTTGGCTTGGGTTTGTCTTGACCTGAGAACAGTTTGAAACCTACAATAATGTGCATTTGGTTTGGGTTTGTCTTGACCTGAGAACAGTTTGAAACCTACAATAATGTACATTTGGCTTGGGTTTGTCTTGACCTGAGAACAGTTTGAAACCTACAATAATGTACATTTGGCTTGGGTTTGTCTTGACCTGATAGTTTGAAACCAACAATAATGTACATTTGGCTTGAGTTTGTCTTGACCTGAGAACAGTTTGAAACCTACAATAATGTACATTTGGTTTGGGTTTGTCTTGACCTGAGAACAGTTTGAAACCTACAATAATGTACATTTGGCTTGGGTTTTCTTGACCTAAGAACAGTTTGAAACCAACAATAATGTGCATTTGATTTGGGTTTGTCTTGACCTGAGAACAGTTTGAAACCTACAATAATGTACATTTGGCTTGGGTTTGTCTTGACCTGAGAACAGTTTGAAACCTACAATAATGTACATTTGGCTTGAGTTTGTCTTGACCTGAGAACAGTTTGAAACCAACAATAATGTACATTTGGCTTGGGTTTGTCTTGACCTGAGAACAGTTTGAAACCTACAATAATGTACATTTGGCTTGAGGTTTTCTTGACCTGAGAACAGTTTGAAACCAACAATAATGTGCATTTGGTTTGGGTTTGTCTTGACCTGAGAACAGTTTGAAACCTACAATAATGTACATTTGGCTTGAGGTTTGTCTTGACCTGAGAACAGTTTGAAACCTACAATAATGTACATTTGGCTTGGGTTTGTCTTGACCTGAGAACAGTTTGAAACCTACAATAATGTACATTTGGTTTGGGTTTGTCTTGACCTGATAACAGTTTGAAACCTACAATAATGTACATTTGGCTTGGGTTTGTCTTGACCTGAGAACAGTTTGAAACCTACAATAATGTGTATTTGGTTTGGGTTTGTCTTGACCTGAGAACAGTTTGAAACCTACAATAATGTACATTTGGCTTGAGGTTGTCTTGACCTGAGAACAGTTTGAAACCAACAATAATGTACATTTGGCTTGGGTTTGTCTTGACCTGAGAACAGTTTGAAATCTACAATAATGTGCATTTGATTTGGGTTTGTCTTGACCTGAGAACAGTTTGAAACCTACAATAATGTACATTTGGCTTGGGTTTGTCTTGACCTGATAGTTTGAAACCTACAATAATGTGCATTTGGCTTGGGTTTGTCTTGACCTGAGAACAGTTTGAAACCTACAATAATGTACATTTGGCTTGGTTTGTCTTGACCTGAGAACAGTTTGAAACCTACAATAATGTACATTTGGCTTGGGTTTGTCTTGACCTGAGAACAGTTTGAAACCTACAATAATGTACATTTGGCTTGGGTTTGTCTTGACCTGAGAACAGTTTGAAACCTACAATAATGTACATTTGGCTTGAGGTTTGTCTTGACCTGAGAACAGTTTGAAACCAACAATAATGTACATTTGGCTTGGAGTTTGTCTTGACCTGAGAACAGTTTGAAACCTACAATAATGTGCATTTGATTTGGGTTTGTCTTGACCTGAGAACAGTTTGAAACCTACAATAATGTACATTTGGCTTGGGTTTGTCTTGACCTGAGAACAGTTTGAAACCTACAATAATGTACATTTGGCTTGGGTTTGTCTTGACCTGATAACAGTTTGAAACCTACAATAATGTACATTTGGCTTGAGTTTGTCTTGACCTGAGAACAGTTTGAAACCTACAATAATGTGCATTTAGTTTGGGTTTGTCTTGACCTGAGAACAGTTTGAAACCTACAATAATGTACATTTGGCTTGAGGTTTTCTTGACCTGAGAACAGTTTGAAACCAACAATAATGTACATTTGGCTTGGGTTTGTCTTGACCTGAGAACAGTTTGAAACCTACAATAATGTACATTTGATTTGGGTTTGTCTTGACCTGAGAACAGTTTGAAACCTACATTTGGCTTGGGTTTGTCTTGACCTGAATGTACATTTGGCTTGGGTTTGTCTTGACCTGAGAACAGTTTGAAACCTACAATAATGTACATTTGGTTTGGGTTTGTCTTGACCTGAGAACAGTTTGAAACCTACAATAATGCACATTTGGCTTGGGTTTGTCTTGACCTGAGAACAGTTTGAAACCCTACAATAATGTACATTTGGCTTGGGTTTGTCTTGACCTGAGAACAGTTTGAAACCTACAATAATGTGCATTTGGCTTGAGGTTTGTCTTGACCTGAGAAGAGTTTGAAACCTACAATAATGTGCATTTGATTTGGGTTTGTCTTGACCTGAGAACAGTTTGAAACCTACAATAATGTACATTTGGCTTGAGGTTTTCTTGACCTGAGAACAGTTTGAAACCAACAATAATGTACATTTGGCTTGAGTTTGTCTTGACCTGAAAACAGTTTGAAACCAACAATAATGTACATTTGGCTTGGGTTTGTCTTGACCTGAGAACAGTTTGAAACCTACAATAATGTACATTTGGCTTGGGTTTGTCTTGACCTGAGAACAGTTTGAAACCTACAATAATGTACATTTGGCTTGAGTTTGTCTTGACCTGAGAACAGTTTGAAACCTACAATAATATACATTTGGCTTGGGTTTGTCTTGACCTGAGAACAGTTTGAAACCTACAATAATTTGTTTGAATGTTTGAAACGTACAATAATGTACATTTGGCTTGGGTTTGTCTTGACCTGAGAACAGTTTGAAACCTACAATAATGTACATTTGGCTTGGGTTTGTCTTGACCTGAGAACAGTTTGAAACCTACAATAATGTACATTTGGCTTGAGGTTTGTCTTGACCTGAGAACAGTTTGAAACCTACAATAATGTACATTTGGCTTGGTTTGTCTTGACCTAAGAACAGTTTGAAACCAACAATAATATGCATTTGGTTTGGGTTTGTCTTGACCTGAGAACAGTTTGAAACCTACAATATACATTTGGCTTGAGTTTGTCTTGACCTGAAAACAGTTTTGAAACCAACAATAATGTATATTTGGTTTGAGTTTGTCTTGACCTGAGAACAGTTTGAAATCTACAATAATGTACATTTGGCTTGGGTTTGTCTTGACCTGAGAACAGTTTGAAACCTACAATAATGTACATTTGGCTTGGGTTTGTCTTGACCTGAGAACAGTTTGAAACCAACAATAATGTACATTTGGCTTGGGTTTGTCTTGACCTGAGAACAGTTTGAAACCTACAATAATGTACATTTGGCTTGAGTTTGTCTTGACCTGAAAACAGTTTGAAACCCCACAATAATGTACATTTGGCTTGGGTTTGTCTTGACCTGAGAACAGTTTGAAACCTACAATAATGTACATTTGGCTTGGGTTTGTCTTGACCTGAGAACAGTTTGAAACCTACAATAATGTACATTTAGTTCGGGTTTGTCTTGACCTGAGAACATTTTAAAACGTACAATAATGCATAGTTCGGGTTTCTCTTTGAAGGAAACCACACTACAATGGCTTCAGGTTGTCTTGACCTGAGAACAGTTTGAAACCTACAATAATGTACATTTGGCTTGGGTTTGTCTTGACCTGAGAACAGTTTGAAACCTACAATAATGTGTATTTGGTTTGGGTTTGTCTTGACCTGAGAACAGTTTGAAACCTACAATAATGTACATTTGGCTTGAGGTTTTCTTGACCTAAGAACAGTTTGAAACCAACAATAATGTACATTTGATTTGAGTTTGTCTTGACCTGAAAACAGTTTGAAACCTACAATAATGTGCATTTGGCTTGGGTTTGTCTTGACCTGAGAACAGTTTGAAACCTACAATAATGTGTATTTGGTTTGAGTTTGTCTTGGACCTGAGAACAGTTTGAAACCAACAATAATGTACATTTGGCTTGGGTTTGTCTTGACCTGAGAACAGTTTGAAACCTACAATAATGTACATTTGGCTTGAGTTTGTCTTGACCTGAGAAGAGTTTGAAACCTACAACAATATGCATTTAGTTCGGGTTTGTCTTGACCTGAGAACAGTTTGAAACCTACAATAATGTACATTTGGCTTGAGGTTGTCTTGACCTGAGAACAGTTTGAAACCTAACAATAATGTACATTTGGCTTGAGTTTGTCTTGACCTGAGAACAGTTTGAAACCTACAATAATGTACATTTGGCTTGGGTTTGTCTTGACCTGAGAACAGTTTGAAACCTACAATAATGTACATTTGGCTTGGGTTTGTCTTGACCTGAGAACAGTTTGAAACCTACAATAATGTACATTTGGCTTGGGTTTGTCTTGACCTGAGAACAGTTTGAAACCTACAATAATGTACATTTGGCTTGGGTTTGTCTTGACCTGAGAACAGTTTGAAACCTACAATAATGTACATTTGGCTTGGGTTTGTCTTGACCTGAGAACAGTTTGAAACCTACAATAATGTACATTTGGCTTGGGTTTGTCTTGACCTGAGAACAGTTTGAAACCTACAATAATGTACATTTGGCTTGGGTTTGTCTTGACCTGAGAACAGTTTGAAACCTACAATAATGTACATTTGGCTTGGGTTTGTCTTGACCTGAGAACAGTTTGAAACCTACAATAATGTACATTTGGCTTGGGTTTGTCTTGACCTGAGAACAGTTTGAAACCTACAATAATGTACATTTGGCTTGGGTTTGTCTTGACCTGAGAACAGTTTGAAACCTACATTTGGCTTGGGTTTGTCTTGACCTGATAATGTACACAATAATGTACATTTGGCTTGGGTTTGTCTTGACCTGAGAACAGTTTGAAACCTACAATAATGTACATTTGGCTTGGGTTTGTCTTGACCTGAGAACAGTTTGAAACCTACAATAATGTACATTTGGCTTGGGTTTGTCTTGACCTGAGAACAGTTTGAAACCTACAATAATGTACATTTGGCTTGGGTTTGTCTTGACCTGAGAACAGTTTGAAACCTACAATAATGTACATTTGGCTTGGGTTTGTCTTGACCTGAGAACAGTTTGAAACCTACAATAATGTACATTTGGCTTGGGTTTGTCTTGACCTGAGAACAGTTTGAAACCTACAATAATGTACATTTGGCTTGGGTTTGTCTTGACCTGAGAACAGTTTGAAACCTACAATAATGTACATTTGGCTTGGGTCTTGACCTGAGAACAGTTTGAAACCTACAATAATGTACATTTGGCTTGGGTTTGTCTTGACCTGAGAACAGTTTGAAACCTACAATAATGTATTTGGCTTGGGTTTGTCTTGACCTGAGAACAGTTTGAAACCTACAATAATGTACATTTGGCTTGGGTTTGTCTTGACCTGAGAACAGTTTGAAACCTACAATAATGTACATTTGGCTTGGGTTTGTCTTGACCTGAGAACAGTTTGAAACCTGATAATAATGTACATTTGGCTTGGGTTTGTCTTGACCTGAAGTTTGAAACCTACAATAATGTACATTTGGCTTGGGTTTGTCTTGACCTGAGAACAGTTTGAAACCTACAATAATGTACATTTGGCTTGGGTTTGTCTTGACCTGAGAACAGTTTGAAACCTACAATAATGTACATTTGGCTTGGGTTTGTCTTGACCTGAGAACAGTTTGAAACCAACAATAATGTACATTTGGCTTGGGTTTGTCTTGACCTGAGAACAGTTTGAAACCTACAATAATGTACATTTGGCTTGGGTTTGTCTTGACCTGAGAACAGTTTGAAACCTACAATAATGTACATTTGGCTTGGGTTTGTCTTGACCTGAGAACAGTTTGAAACCTACAATAATGTACATTTGGCTTGGGTTTGTCTTGACCTGAGAACAGTTTGAAACCTACAATAATGTTGGGTTTGTCTTGACATTTGAAACCTACAATAATGTACATTTGGTTTGTTTGTCTTGACCTGAGAACAGTTTGAAACCTACAATAATGTACATTTGGCTTGGGTTTGTCTTGACCTGAGAACAGTTTGAAACCTACAATAATGTACATTTGGCTTGGGTTTGTCTTGACCTGAGAACAGTTTGAAACCTACAATAATGTACATTTGGCTTGGTTTTGTCTTGACCTGAGAACAGTTTGAAACCTACAAAAATGTACATTTGGCTTGGGTTTGTCTTGACCTGAGAACAGTTTGAAACCTACAATAATGTACATTTGGCTTGGGTTTGTCTTGACCTGAGAACAGTTTGAAACCTACAATAATGTACATTTGGCTTGGGTTTGTCTTGACCTGAGAACAGTTTGAAACCTACAATAATGTACATTTGGCTTGGGTTTGTCTTGACCTGAGAACAGTTTGAAACCTACAATAATGTACATTTGGCTTGGGTTTGTCTTGACCTGAGAACAGTTTGAAACCTACAATAATGTACATTTGGCTTGGGTTTGTCTTGACCTGAGAACAGTTTGAAACCTACAATAATGTACATTTGGCTTGGGTTTGTCTTGACCTGAGAACAGTTTGAAACCTACAATAATGTACATTTGGCTTGGGTTTGTCTTGACCTGAGAACAGTTTGAAACCTACAATAATGTACATTTGGCTTGGGTTTGTCTTGACCTGAGAACAGTTTGAAACCTGAATAACAGTTTGAAACCTACAATAATGTACATTTGGCTTGGGTTTGTCTTGACCTGAGAACAGTTTGAAACCTACAATAATAATGTACATTTGGCTTGGGTTTGTCTTGACCTGAATGTAATTTGTTTGAAACCTGAGACAATAATGTACATTTGGCTTGGGTTTGTCTTGACCTGAGAACAGTTTGAAACCTGACAATAATGTGAATTTGGCTTTGGTTTGGGTTTTGACCTGAGAACAGTTTGAAACCTACAATAATGTACATTTGGCTTGGGTTTGTCTTGACCTGAGAACAGTTTGAAACCTACAATAATGTACATTTGGCTTGGGTTTGTCTTGACCTGAGAACAGTTTGAAACCTACAATAATGTACATTTGGTTTGGGTTTGTCTTGACCTGAGAACAGTTTGAAACCTACAATAATGTACATTTGGCTTGGGTTTGTCTTGACCTGAGAACAGTTTGAAACCTACAATAATGTACATTTGGCTTGGGTTTGTCTTGACCTGAGAACAGTTTGAAACCTACAATAATGTACATTTGGCTTGGGTTTGTCTTGACCTGAGAACAGTTTGAAACCTACAATAATGTACATTTGGCTTGGGTTTGTCTTGACCTGAGAACAGTTTGAAACCTACAATAATGTACATTTGGCTTGGGTTTGTCTTGACCTGAGAACAGTTTGAAACCTACAATAATGTACATTTGGCTTGGGTTTGTCTTGACCTGAGAACAGTTTGAAACCTACAATAATGTACATTTGGCTTGGGTTTGTCTTGACCTGAGAACAGTTTGAAACCTACAATAATGTACATTTGGCTTGGGTTTGTCTTGACCTGAGAACAGTTTGAAACCTACAATAATGTACATTTGGTACATTGGGTTTGTCTTGACCTGAGAACAGTTTGAAACCTACAATAATGTACATTTGGCTTGGGTTTGTCTTGACCTGAGAACAGTTTGAAACCTACAATAATGTACATTTGGCTTGGGTTTGTCTTGACCTGAGAACAGTTTGAAACCTACAATAATGTACATTTGGCTTGAGTTTGTCTTGACCTGAGAACAGTTTGAAACCTACAATAATGTACATTTGGCTTGGGTTTGTCTTGACCTGAGAACAGTTTGAAACCTACAATAATGTACATTTGGCTTGGGTTTGTCTTGACCTGAGAACAGTTTGAAACCTACAATAATGTACATTTGGCTTGGGTTTGTCTTGACCTGAGAACAGTTTGAAACCTACAATAATGTACATTTGGCTTGGGTTTGTCTTGACCTGAGAACAGTTTGAAACCTACAATAATGTACATTTGGCTTGGGTTTGTCTTGACCTGAGAACAGTTTGAAACCTACAATAATGTACATTTGGCTTGGGTTTGTCTTGACCTGAGAACAGTTTGAAACCTACAATAATGTACATTTGGCTTGGGTTTGTCTTGACCTGAGAACAGTTTGAAACCTACAATAATGTACATTTGGCTTTTGTCTTGACCTGTTTGTCTTGACCTGAGAACAGTTTGAAACCTACAATAATGTACATTTGGCTTGGGTTTGTCTTGACCTGAGAACAGTTTGAAACCTACAATAATGTACATTTGGCTTGGGTTTGTCTTGACTTGACCTGAGAACAGTTTGAAACCTACAATAATGTACATTTGGCTTGGGTTTGTCTTGACCTGAGAACAGTTTGAAACCTACAATAATGTACATTTGGCTTGGGTTTGTCTTGACCTGAGAACAGTTTGAAACCTACAATAATGTACATTTGGCTTGGGTTTGTCTTGACCTGAGAACAGTTTGAAACCTACAATAATGTACATTTGGCTTGGGTTTGTCTTGACCTGAGAACAGTTTGAAACCTACAATAATGTACATTTGGCTTGGGTTTCTTGACCTGAGAACAGTTTGAAACCTACAATAATGTACATTTGGCTTGGGTTTGTCTTGACCTGAGAACAGTTTGAAACCTACAATAATGTACATTTGGTACCTGAGAACAGTTTGAAACCTACAATAATGTACATTTGGCTTGGGTTGTCTTTTGACCTGAGAACAGTTTGAAACCTACAATAATGTACATTTGGGCAGGTTTGTCTTGACCTGAGTTTGTCTTGACCTGAGAACAGTTTGAAACCTACAATAATGTACATTTGGCTTGGGTTTGTCTTGACCTGAGAACAGTTTGAAACCTACAATAATGTACATTTGGCTTGGGTTTGTCTTGACCTGAGAACAGTTTGAAACCTACAATAATGTACATTTGGCTTGGGTTTGTCTTGACCTGAGAACAGTTTGAAACCTACAATAATGTACATTTGGCTTGGGTTTGTCTTGACCTGAGAACAGTTTGAAACCTACAATAATGTACATTTGGCTTGGGTTTGTCTTGACCTGAGAACAGTTTGAAACCTACAATAATGTACATTTGGCTTGGGTTTGTCTTGACCTGAGAACAGTTTGAAACCTACAATAATGTACATTTGGCTTGGGTTTGTCTTGACCTGAGAACAGTTTGAAACCTACAATAATGTACATTTGGCTTGGGTTTGTCTTGACCTGAGAACAGTTTGAAACCTACAATAATGTACATTTGGCTTGGGTTTGTCTTGACCTGAGAACAGTTTGAAACCTACAATAATGTACATTTGGCTTGGGTTTGTCTTGACCTGAGAACAGTTTGAAACCTACAATAATGTACATTTGGCTTGGGTTTGTCTTGACCTGAGAACAGTTTGAAACCTACAATAATGTACATTTGGCTTGGGTTTGTCTTGACCTGAGAACAGTTTGAAACCTACAATAATGTACATTTGGCTTGGGTTTGTCTTGACCTGAGAACAGTTTGAAACCTACAATAATGTACATTTGGCTTGGGTTTGTCTTGACCTGAGAACAGTTTGAAACCTACAATAATGTACATTTGGCTTGGGTTTGTCTTGACCTGAGAACAGTTTGAAACCTACAATAATGTACATTTGGCTTGGGTTTGTCTTGACCTGAGAACAGTTTGAAACCTACAATAATGTACATTTGGCTTGGGTTTGTCTTGACCTGAGAACAGTTTGAAACCTACAATAATGTACATTTGGCTTGGGTTTGTCTTGACCTGAGAACAGTTTGAAACCTACAATAATGTACATTTGGCTTGTCTTGACCTGAGAACAGTTTGAAACCTCAATAATGACATTTGGCTTGAGACCTGAGAACAGTTTGAAACCTACAATAATGTACATTTGGCTTGGGTTTGTCTTGACCTGAGAACAGTTTGAAACCTACAATAATGTACATTTGGCTTGGGTTTGTCTTGACCTGAGAACAGTTTGAAACCTACAATAATGTACATTTGGCTTGGGTTTGTCTTGACCTGAGAACAGTTTGAAACCTACAATAATGTACATTTGGCTTGGGTTTGTCTTGACCTGAGAACAGTTTGAAACCTACAATAATGTACATTTGGCTTGGGTTTGTCTTGACCTGAGAACAGTTTGAAACCTACAATAATGTACATTTGGCTTGGGTTTGTCTTGACCTGAGAACAGTTTGAAACCTACAATAATGTACATTTGGCTTGGGTTTGTCCTTGACCTGAGAACAGTTTGAAACCTACAATAATGTACATTTGGCTTGAGTTTGTCTTGACCTGAGAACAGTTTGAAACCTACAATAATGTACATTTGGCTTGAACAGTTTGTCTTGACCTGAGAACAGTTTGAAACCTACAATAATGTACATTTGGCTTGGGTTTGTCTTGACCTGAGAACAGTTTGAAACCTACAATAATGTACATTTGGCTTGGGTTTGTCTTGACCTGAGAACAGTTTGAAACCTACAATAATGTACATTTGGCTTGGGTTTGTCTTGACCTGAGAACAGTTTGAAACCTACAATAATGTACATTTGGCTTGGGTTTGTCTTGACCTGAGAACAGTTTGAAACCTACAATAATGTACATTTGGCTTGGGTTTGTCTTGACCTGAGAACAGTTTGAAACCTACAATAATGTACATTTGGCTTGGGTTTGTCTTGACCTGAGAACAGTTTGAAACCTACAATAATGTACATTTGGCTTGGGTTTGTCTTGACCTGAGAACAGTTTGAAACCTACAATAATGTACATTTGGCTTGGGTTTCTTGACCTGACCTGAACAGTTTGAAACCTACAATAATGTACATTTGGCTTGGGTTTGTCTTGACCTGAGAACAGTTTGAAACCTACAATAATGTGCATTTGGTTTGGGTTTGTCTTGACCTGAGAACAGTTTGAAACCTACAATAATGTACATTTGGCTTGGGTTTGTCTTGACCTGAGAACAGTTTGAAACCTACAATAATGTACATTTGGCTTGGGTTTGTCTTGACCTGAGAACAGTTTGAAACCTACAATAATGTACATTTGGCTTGGGTTTGTCTTGACCTGAGAACAGTTTGAAACCTACAATAATGTACATTTGGCTTGGTTTGTCTTGACCTGAGAACAGTTTGAAACCTACAATAATGTACATTTGGCTTGGGTTTGTCTTGACCTGAGAACAGTTTGAAACCAACAATAATGTACATTTGGCTTGGGTTTGTCTTGACCTGAGAACAGTTTGAAACCTACAATAATGTACATTTGGCTTGGGTTTGTCTTGACCTGAGAACAGTTTGAAACCTACAATAATGTACATTTGGCTTGGGTTTGTCTTGACCTGAGAACAGTTTGAAACCTACAATAATGTACATTTGGCTTGGGTTTGTCTTGACCTGAGAACAGTTTGAAACCTACAATAATGTACATTTGGCTTGGGTTTGTCTTGACCTGAGAACAGTTTGAAACCTACAATAATGTACATTTGGCTTGGGTTTGTCTTGACCTGAGAACAGTTTGAAACCTACAATAATGTACATTTGGCTTGGGTTTGTCTTGACCTGAGAACAGTTTGAAACCTACAATAATGTACATTTGGCTTGGGTTTGTCTTGACCTGAGAACAGTTTGAAACCTACAATAATGTACATTTGGCTTGGGTTTGTCTTGACCTGAGAACAGTTTGAAACCTACAATAATGTACATTTGGCTTGGGTTTGTCTTGACCTGAGAACAGTTTGAAACCTACAATAATGTACATTTGGCTTGGGTTTGTCTTGACCTGAGAACAGTTTGAAACCTACAATAATGACATGTACATTTGGCTTGGGTTTGTCTTGACCTGAGAACAGTTTGAAACCTACAATAATGTACATTTGGCTTGGGTTTGTCTTGACCTGAGAACAGTTTGAAACCTACAATAATGTACATTTGGCTTGGGTTTGTCTTGACCTGAGAACAGTTTGAAACCTACAATAATGTACATTTGGCTTGGGTTTGTCTTGACCTGAGAACAGTTTGAAACCTACAATAATGTACATTTGGCTTGGGTTTGTCTTGACCTGAGAACAGTTTGAAACCTACAATAATGTACATTTGGCTTGGGTTTGTCTTGACCTGAGAACAGTTTGAAACCTACAATAATGTACATTTGGCTTGGGTTTGTCTTGACCTGAGAACAGTTTGAAACCTACAATAATGTACATTTGGCTTGGGTTTGTCTTGACCTGAGAACAGTTTGAAACCTACAATAATGTACATTTGGCTTGGGTTTGTCTTGACCTGAGAACAGTTTGAAACCTACAATAATGTACATTTGGCTTGGGTTTGTCTTGACCTGAGAACAGTTTGAAACCTACAATAATGTACATTTGGCTTGGGTTTGTCTTGACCTGAGAACAGTTTGAAACCTACAATAATGTACATTTGGCTTGGGTTTGTCTTGACCTGAGAACAGTTTGAAACCTACAATAATGTACATTTGGCTTGGGTTTGTCTTGACCTGAGAACAGTTTGAAACCTACAATAATGTACATTTGGCTTGGGTTTGTCTTGACCTGAGAACAGTTTGAAACCTACAATAATGTACATTTGGCTTGGGTTTGTCTTGACCTGAGAACAGTTTGAAACCTACAATAATGTACATTTGGCTTGGGTTTGTCTTGACCTGAGAACAGTTTGAAACCTACAATAATGTACATTTGGCTTGGGTTTGTCTTGACCTGAGAACAGTTTGAAACCTACAATAATGTACATTTGGCTTGGGTTTGTCTTGACCTGAGAACAGTTTGAAACCTACAATAATGTACATTTGGCTTGGGTTTGTCTTGACCTGAGAACAGTTTGAAACCTACAATAATGTACATTTGGCTTGGGTTTGTCTTGACCTGAGAACAGTTTGAAACCTACAATAATGTACATTTGGCTTGGGTTTGTCTTGACCTGAGAACAGTTTGAAACCTACAATAATGTACATTTGGCTTGGGTTTGTCTTGACCTGAGAACAGTTTGAAACCTACAATAATGTACATTTGGCTTGGGTTTGTCTTGACCTGAGAACAGTTTGAAACCTACAATAATGTACATTTGGCTTGGGTTTGTCTTGACCTGAGAACAGTTTGAAACCTACAATAATGTACATTTGGCTTGGGTTTGTCTTGACCTGAGAACAGTTTGAAACCTACAATAATGTACATTTGGCTTGGGTTTGTCTTGACCTGAGAACAGTTTGAAACCTACAATAATGTACATTTGGCTTGGGTTTGTCTTGACCTGAGAACAGTTTGAAACCTACAATAATGTACATTTGGCTTGGGTTTGTCTTGACCTGAGAACAGTTTGAAACCTACAATAATGTACATTTGGCTTGGGTTTGTCTTGACCTGAGAACAGTTTGAAACCTACAATAATGTACATTTGGCTTGGGTTTGTCTTGACCTGAGAACAGTTTGAAACCTACAATAATGTACATTTGGCTTGGGTTTGTCTTGACCTGAGAACAGTTTGAAACCTACAATAATGTACATTTGGCTTGGGTTTGTCTTGACCTGAGAACAGTTTGAAACCTACAATAATGTACATTTGGCTTGGGTTTGTCTTGACCTGAGAACAGTTTGAAACCTACAATAATGTACATTTGGCTTGGGTTTGTCTTGACCTGAGAACAGTTTGAAACCTACAATAATGTACATTTGGCTTGGGTTTGTCTTGACCTGAGAACAGTTTGAAACCTACAATAATGTACATTTGGCTTGGGTTTGTCTTGACCTGAGAACAGTTTGAAACCTACAATAATGTACATTTGGCTTGGGTTTGTCTTGACCTGAGAACAGTTTGAAACCTACAATAATGTACATTTGGCTTGGGTTTGTCTTGACCTGAGAACAGTTTGAAACCTACAATAATGTACATTTGGCTTGGGTTTGTCTTGACCTGAGAACAGTTTGAAACCTACAATAATGTACATTTGGCTTGGGTTTGTCTTGACCTGAGAACAGTTTGAAACCTACAATAATGTACATTTGGCTTGGGTTTGTCTTGACCTGAGAACAGTTTGAAACCTACAATAATGTACATTTGGCTTGGGTTTGTCTTGACCTGAGAACAGTTTGAAACCTACAATAATGTACATTTGGCTTGGGTTTGTCTTGACCTGAGAACAGTTTGAAACCTACAATAATGTACATTTGGCTTGGGTTTGTCTTGACCTGAGAACAGTTTGAAACCTACAATAATGTACATTTGGCTTGGGTTTGTCTTGACCTGAGAACAGTTTGAAACCTACAATAATGTACATTTGGCTTGGGTTTGTCTTGACCTGAGAACAGTTTGAAACCTACAATAATGTACATTTGGCTTGGGTTTGTCTTGACCTGAGAACAGTTTGAAACCTACAATAATGTACATTTGGCTTGGGTTTGTCTTGACCTGAGAACAGTTTGAAACCTACAATAATGTACATTTGGCTTGGGTTTGTCTTGACCTGAGAACAGTTTGAAACCTACAATAATGTACATTTGGCTTGGGTTTGTCTTGACCTGAGAACAGTTTGAAACCTACAATAATGTACATTTGGCTTGGGTTTGTCTTGACCTGAGAACAGTTTGAAACCTACAATAATGTACATTTGGCTTGGGTTTGTCTTGACCTGAGAACAGTTTGAAACCTACAATAATGTACATTTGGCTTGGGTTTGTCTTGACCTGAGAACAGTTTGAAACCTACAATAATGTACATTTGGCTTGGGTTTGTCTTGACCTGAGAACAGTTTGAAACCTACAATAATGTACATTTGGCTTGGGTTTGTCTTGACCTGAGAACAGTTTGAAACCTACAATAATGTACATTTGGCTTGGGTTTGTCTTGACCTGAGAACAGTTTGAAACCTACAATAATGTACATTTGGCTTGGGTTTGTCTTGACCTGAGAACAGTTTGAAACCTACAATAATGTACATTTGGCTTGGGTTTGTCTTGACCTGAGAACAGTTTGAAACCTACAATAATGTACATTTGGCTTGGGTTTGTCTTGACCTGAGAACAGTTTGAAACCTACAATAATGTACATTTGGCTTGGGTTTGTCTTGACCTGAGAACAGTTTGAAACCTACAATAATGTACATTTGGCTTGGGTTTGTCTTGACCTGAGAACAGTTTGAAACCTACAATAATGTACATTTGGCTTGGGTTTGTCTTGACCTGAGAACAGTTTGAAACCTACAATAATGTACATTTGGCTTGGGTTTGTCTTGACCTGAGAACAGTTTGAAACCTACAATAATGTACATTTGGCTTGGGTTTGTCTTGACCTGAGAACAGTTTGAAACCTACAATAATGTACATTTGGCTTGGGTTTGTCTTGACCTGAGAACAGTTTGAAACCTACAATAATGTACATTTGGCTTGGGTTTGTCTTGACCTGAGAACAGTTTGAAACCTACAATAATGTACATTTGGCTTGGGTTTGTCTTGACCTGAGAACAGTTTGAAACCTACAATAATGTACATTTGGCTTGGGTTTGTCTTGACCTGAGAACAGTTTGAAACCTACAATAATGTACATTTGGCTTGGGTTTGTCTTGACCTGAGAACAGTTTGAAACCTACAATAATGTACATTTGGCTTGGGTTTGTCTTGACCTGAGAACAGTTTGAAACCTACAATAATGTACATTTGGCTTGGGTTTGTCTTGACCTGAGAACAGTTTGAAACCTACAATAATGTACATTTGGCTTGGGTTTGTCTTGACCTGAGAACAGTTTGAAACCTACAATAATGTACATTTGGCTTGGGTTTGTCTTGACCTGAGAACAGTTTGAAACCTACAATAATGTACATTTGGCTTGGGTTTGTCTTGACCTGAGAACAGTTTGAAACCTACAATAATGTACATTTGGCTTGGGTTTGTCTTGACCTGAGAACAGTTTGAAACCTACAATAATGTACATTTGGCTTGGGTTTGTCTTGACCTGAGAACAGTTTGAAACCTACAATAATGTACATTTGGCTTGGGTTTGTCTTGACCTGAGAACAGTTTGAAACCTACAATAATGTACATTTGGCTTGGGTTTGTCTTGACCTGAGAACAGTTTGAAACCTACAATAATGTACATTTGGCTTGGGTTTGTCTTGACCTGAGAACAGTTTGAAACCTACAATAATGTACTGAGAACAGTTTGAAACCTACAATAATGTACATTTGGCTTGGGTTTGTCTTGACCTGAGAACAGTTTGAAACCTACAATAATGTACATTTGGCTTGGGTTTGTCTTGACCTGAGAACAGTTTGAAACCTACAATAATGTACATTTGGCTTGGGTTTGTCTTGACCTGAGAACAGTTTGAAACCTACAATAATGTACATTTGGCTTGGGTTTGTCTTGACCTGAGAACAGTTTGAAACCTACAATAATGTACATTTGGCTTGGGTTTGTCTTGACCTGAGAACAGTTTGAAACCTACAATAATGTACATTTGGCTTGGGTTTGTCTTGACCTGAGAACAGTTTGAAACCTACAATAATGTACATTTGGCTTGGGTTTGTCTTGACCTGAGAACAGTTTGAAACCTACAATAATGTACATTTGGCTTGGGTTTGTCTTGACCTGAGAACAGTTTGAAACCTACAATAATGTACATTTGGCTTGGGTTTGTCTTGACCTGAGAACAGTTTGAAACCTACAATAATGTACATTTGGCTTGGGTTTGTCTTGACCTGAGAACAGTTTGAAACCTACAATAATGTACATTTGGCTTGGGTTTGTCTTGACCTGAGAACAGTTTGAAACCTACAATAATGTACATTTGGCTTGGGTTTGTCTTGACCTGAGAACAGTTTGAAACCTACAATAATGTACATTTGGCTTGGGTTTGTCTTGACCTGAGAACAGTTTGAAACCTACAATAATGTACATTTGGCTTGGGTTTGTCTTGACCTGAGAACAGTTTGAAACCTACAATAATGTACATTTGGCTTGGGTTTGTCTTGACCTGAGAACAGTTTGAAACCTACAATAATGTATTTGAAACCTACAATAATGTACATTTGGCTTGGGTTTGTCTTGACCTGAGAACAGTTTGAAACCTACAATAATGTACATTTGGCTTGGGTTTGTCTTGACCTGAGAACAGTTTGAAACCTACAATAATGTACATTTGGCTTGGGTTTGTCTTGACCTGAGAACAGTTTGAAACCTACAATAATGTACATTTGGCTTGGGTTTGTCTTGACCTGAGAACAGTTTGAAACCTACAATAATGTACATTTGGCTTGGGTTTGTCTTGACCTGAGAACAGTTTGAAACCTACAATAATGTACATTTGGCTTGGGTTTGTCTTGACCTGAGAACAGTTTGAAACCTACAATAATGTACATTTGGCTTGGGTTTGTCTTGACCTGAGAACAGTTTGAAACCTACAATAATGTACATTTGGCTTGGGTTTGTCTTGACCTGAGAACAGTTTGAAACCTACAATAATGTACATTTGGCTTGGGTTTGTCTTGACCTGAGAACAGTTTGAAACCTACAATAATGTACATTTGGCTTGGGTTTGTCTTGACCTGAGAACAGTTTGAAACCTACAATAATGTACATTTGGCTTGGGTTTGTCTTGACCTGAGAACAGTTTGAAACCTACAATAATGTACATTTGGCTTGGGTTTGTCTTGACCTGAGAACAGTTTGAAACCTACAATAATGTACATTTGGCTTGGGTTTGTCTTGACCTGAGAACAGTTTGAAACCTACAATAATGTACATTTGGCTTGGGTTTGTCTTGACCTGAGAACAGTTTGAAACCTACAATAATGTACATTTGGCTTGGGTTTGTCTTGACCTGAGAACAGTTTGAAACCTACAATAATGTACATTTGGCTTGGGTTTGTCTTGACCTGAGAACAGTTTGAAACCTACAATAATGTACATTTGGCTTGGGTTTGTCTTGACCTGAGAACAGTTTGAAACCTACAATAATGTACATTTGGCTTGGGTTTGTCTTGACCTGAGAACAGTTTGAAACCTACAATAATGTACATTTGGCTTGGGTTTGTCTTGACCTGAGAACAGTTTGAAACCTACAATAATGTACATTTGGCTTGGGTTTGTCTTGACCTGAGAACAGTTTGAAACCTACAATAATGTACATTTGGCTTGGGTTTGTCTTGACCTGAGAACAGTTTGAAACCTACAATAATGTACATTTGGCTTGGGTTTGTCTTGACCTGAGAACAGTTTGAAACCTACAATAATGTACATTTGGCTTGGGTTTGTCTTGACCTGAGAACAGTTTGAAACCTACAATAATGTACATTTGGCTTGGGTTTGTCTTGACCTGAGAACAGTTTGAAACCTACAATAATGTACATTTGGCTTGGGTTTGTCTTGACCTGAGAACAGTTTGAAACCTACAATAATGTACATTTGGCTTGGGTTTGTCTTGACCTGAGAACAGTTTGAAACCTACAATAATGTACATTTGGCTTGGGTTTGTCTTGACCTGAGAACAGTTTGAAACCTACAATAATGTACATTTGGCTTGGGTTTGTCTTGACCTGAGAACAGTTTGAAACCTACAATAATGTACATTTGGCTTGGGTTTGTCTTGACCTGAGAACAGTTTGAAACCTACAATAATGTACATTTGGCTTGGGTTTGTCTTGACCTGAGAACAGTTTGAAACCTACAATAATGTACATTTGGCTTGGGTTTGTCTTGACCTGAGAACAGTTTGAAACCTACAATAATGTACATTTGGCTTGGGTTTGTCTTGACCTGAGAACAGTTTGAAACCTACAATAATGTACATTTGGCTTGGGTTTGTCTTGACCTGAGAACAGTTTGAAACCTACAATAATGTACATTTGGCTTGGGTTTGTCTTGACCTGAGAACAGTTTGAAACCTACAATAATGTACATTTGGCTTGGGTTTGTCTTGACCTGAGAACAGTTTGAAACCTACAATAATGTACATTTGGCTTGGGTTTGTCTTGACCTGAGAACAGTTTGAAACCTACAATAATGTACATTTGGCTTGGGTTTGTCTTGACCTGAGAACAGTTTGAAACCTACAATAATGTACATTTGGCTTGGGTTTGTCTTGACCTGAGAACAGTTTGAAACCTACAATAATGTACATTTGGCTTGGGTTTGTCTTGACCTGAGAACAGTTTGAAACCTACAATAATGTACATTTGGCTTGGGTTTGTCTTGACCTGAGAACAGTTTGAAACCTACAATAATGTACATTTGGCTTGGGTTTGTCTTGACCTGAGAACAGTTTGAAACCTACAATAATGTACATTTGGCTTGGGTTTGTCTTGACCTGAGAACAGTTTGAAACCTACAATAATGTACATTTGGCTTGGGTTTGTCTTGACCTGAGAACAGTTTGAAACCTACAATAATGTACATTTGGCTTGGGTTTGTCTTGACCTGAGAACAGTTTGAAACCTACAATAATGTACATTTGGCTTGGGTTTGTCTTGACCTGAGAACAGTTTGAAACCTACAATAATGTACATTTGGCTTGGGTTTGTCTTGACCTGAGAACAGTTTGAAACCTACAATAATGTACATTTGGCTTGGGTTTGTCTTGACCTGAGAACAGTTTGAAACCTACAATAATGTACATTTGGCTTGGGTTTGTCTTGACCTGAGAACAGTTTGAAACCTACAATAATGTACATTTGGCTTGGGTTTGTCTTGACCTGAGAACAGTTTGAAACCTACAATAATGTACATTTGGCTTGGGTTTGTCTTGACCTGAGAACAGTTTGAAACCTACAATAATGTACATTTGGCTTGGGTTTGTCTTGACCTGAGAACAGTTTGAAACCTACAATAATGTACATTTGGCTTGGGTTTGTCTTGACCTGAGAACAGTTTGAAACCTACAATAATGTACATTTGGCTTGGGTTTGTCTTGACCTGAGAACAGTTTGAAACCTACAATAATGTACATTTGGCTTGGGTTTGTCTTGACCTGAGAACAGTTTGAAACCTACAATAATGTACATTTGGCTTGGGTTTGTCTTGACCTGAGAACAGTTTGAAACCTACAATAATGTACATTTGGCTTGGGTTTGTCTTGACCTGAGAACAGTTTGAAACCTACAATAATGTACATTTGGCTTGGGTTTGTCTTGACCTGAGAACAGTTTGAAACCTACAATAATGTACATTTGGCTTGGGTTTGTCTTGACCTGAGAACAGTTTGAAACCTACAATAATGTACATTTGGCTTGGGTTTGTCTTGACCTGAGAACAGTTTGAAACCTACAATAATGTACATTTGGCTTGGGTTTGTCTTGACCTGAGAACAGTTTGAAACCTACAATAATGTACATTTGGCTTGGGTTTGTCTTGACCTGAGAACAGTTTGAAACCTACAATAATGTACATTTGGCTTGGGTTTGTCTTGACCTGAGAACAGTTTGAAACCTACAATAATGTACATTTGGCTTGGGTTTGTCTTGACCTGAGAACAGTTTGAAACCTACAATAATGTACATTTGGCTTGGGTTTGTCTTGACCTGAGAACAGTTTGAAACCTACAATAATGTACATTTGGCTTGGGTTTGTCTTGACCTGAGAACAGTTTGAAACCTACAATAATGTACATTTGGCTTGGGTTTGTCTTGACCTGAGAACAGTTTGAAACCTACAATAATGTACATTTGGCTTGGGTTTGTCTTGACCTGAGAACAGTTTGAAACCTACAATAATGTACATTTGGCTTGGGTTTGTCTTGACCTGAGAACAGTTTGAAACCTACAATAATGTACATTTGGCTTGGGTTTGTCTTGACCTGAGAACAGTTTGAAACCTACAATAATGTACATTTGGCTTGGGTTTGTCTTGACCTGAGAACAGTTTGAAACCTACAATAATGTACATTTGGCTTGGGTTTGTCTTGACCTGAGAACAGTTTGAAACCTACAATAATGTACATTTGGCTTGGGTTTGTCTTGACCTGAGAACAGTTTGAAACCTACAATAATGTACATTTGGCTTGGGTTTGTCTTGACCTGAGAACAGTTTGAAACCTACAATAATGTACATTTGGCTTGGGTTTGTCTTGACCTGAGAACAGTTTGAAACCTACAATAATGTACATTTGGCTTGGGTTTGTCTTGACCTGAGAACAGTTTGAAACCTACAATAATGTACATTTGGCTTGGGTTTGTCTTGACCTGAGAACAGTTTGAAACCTACAATAATGTACATTTGGCTTGGGTTTGTCTTGACCTGAGAACAGTTTGAAACCTACAATAATGTACATTTGGCTTGGGTTTGTCTTGACCTGAGAACAGTTTGAAACCTACAATAATGTACATTTGGCTTGGGTTTGTCTTGACCTGAGAACAGTTTGAAACCTACAATAATGTACATTTGGCTTGGGTTTGTCTTGACCTGAGAACAGTTTGAAACCTACAATAATGTACATTTGGCTTGGGTTTGTCTTGACCTGAGAACAGTTTGAAACCTACAATAATGTACATTTGGCTTGGGTTTGTCTTGACCTGAGAACAGTTTGAAACCTACAATAATGTACATTTGGCTTGGGTTTGTCTTGACCTGAGAACAGTTTGAAACCTACAATAATGTACATTTGGCTTGGGTTTGTCTTGACCTGAGAACAGTTTGAAACCTACAATAATGTACATTTGGCTTGGGTTTGTCTTGACCTGAGAACAGTTTGAAACCTACAATAATGTACATTTGGCTTGGGTTTGTCTTGACCTGAGAACAGTTTGAAACCTACAATAATGTACATTTGGCTTGGGTTTGTCTTGACCTGAGAACAGTTTGAAACCTACAATAATGTACATTTGGCTTGGGTTTGTCTTGACCTGAGAACAGTTTGAAACCTACAATAATGTACATTTGGCTTGGGTTTGTCTTGACCTGAGAACAGTTTGAAACCTACAATAATGTACATTTGGCTTGGGTTTGTCTTGACCTGAGAACAGTTTGAAACCTACAATAATGTACATTTGGCTTGGGTTTGTCTTGACCTGAGAACAGTTTGAAACCTACAATAATGTACATTTGGCTTGGGTTTGTCTTGACCTGAGAACAGTTTGAAACCTACAATAATGTACATTTGGCTTGGGTTTGTCTTGACCTGAGAACAGTTTGAAACCTACAATAATGTACATTTGGCTTGGGTTTGTCTTGACCTGAGAACAGTTTGAAACCTACAATAATGTACATTTGGCTTGGGTTTGTCTTGACCTGAGAACAGTTTGAAACCTACAATAATGTACATTTGGCTTGGGTTTGTCTTGACCTGAGAACAGTTTGAAACCTACAATAATGTACATTTGGCTTGGGTTTGTCTTGACCTGAGAACAGTTTGAAACCTACAATAATGTACATTTGGCTTGGGTTTGTCTTGACCTGAGAACAGTTTGAAACCTACAATAATGTACATTTGGCTTGGGTTTGTCTTGACCTGAGAACAGTTTGAAACCTACAATAATGTACATTTGGCTTGGGTTTGTCTTGACCTGAGAACAGTTTGAAACCTACAATAATGTACATTTGGCTTGGGTTTGTCTTGACCTGAGAACAGTTTGAAACCTACAATAATGTACATTTGGCTTGGGTTTGTCTTGACCTGAGAACAGTTTGAAACCTACAATAATGTACATTTGGCTTGGGTTTGTCTTGACCTGAGAACAGTTTGAAACCTACAATAATGTACATTTGGTTTGGGTTTGTCTTGACCTGAGAACAGTTTGAAACCTACAATAATGTACATTTGGCTTGGGTTTGTCTTGACCTGAGAACAGTTTGAAACCTACAATAATGTACATTTGGCTTGGGTTTGTCTTGACCTGAGAACAGTTTGAAACCTACAATAATGTACATTTGGCTTGGGTTTGTCTTGACCTGAGAACAGTTTGAAACCTACAATAATGTACATTTGGCTTGGGTTTGTCTTGACCTGAGAACAGTTTGAAACCTACAATAATGTACATTTGGCTTGGGTTTGTCTTGACCTGAGAACAGTTTGAAACCTACAATAATGTACATTTGGCTTGGGTTTGTCTTGACCTGAGAACAGTTTGAAACCTACAATAATGTACATTTGGCTTGGGTTTGTCTTGACCTGAGAACAGTTTGAAACCTACAATAATGTACATTTGGCTTGGGTTTGTCTTGACCTGAGAACAGTTTGAAACCTACAATAATGTACATTTGGCTTGGGTTTGTCTTGACCTGAGAACAGTTTGAAACCTACAATAATGTACATTTGGCTTGGGTTTGTCTTGACCTGAGAACAGTTTGAAACCTACAATAATGTACATTTGGCTTGGGTTTGTCTTGACCTGAGAACAGTTTGAAACCTACAATAATGTACATTTGGCTTGGGTTTGTCTTGACCTGAGAACAGTTTGAAACCTACAATAATGTACATTTGGCTTGGGTTTGTCTTGACCTGAGAACAGTTTGAAACCTACAATAATGTACATTTGGCTTGGGTTTGTCTTGACCTGAGAACAGTTTGAAACCTACAATAATGTACATTTGGCTTGGGTTTGTCTTGACCTGAGAACAGTTTGAAACCTACAATAATGTACATTTGGCTTGGGTTTGTCTTGACCTGAGAACAGTTTGAAACCTACAATAATGTACATTTGGCTTGGGTTTGTCTTGACCTGAGAACAGTTTGAAACCTACAATAATGTACATTTGGCTTGGGTTTGTCTTGACCTGAGAACAGTTTGAAACCTACAATAATGTACATTTGGCTTGGGTTTGTCTTGACCTGAGAACAGTTTGAAACCTACAATAATGTACATTTGGCTTGGGTTTGTCTTGACCTGAGAACAGTTTGAAACCTACAATAATGTACATTTGGCTTGGGTTTGTCTTGACCTGAGAACAGTTTGAAACCTACAATAATGTACATTTGGCTTGGGTTTGTCTTGACCTGAGAACAGTTTGAAACCTACAATAATGTACATTTGGCTTGGGTTTGTCTTGACCTGAGAACAGTTTGAAACCTACAATAATGTACATTTGGCTTGGGTTTGTCTTGACCTGAGAACAGTTTGAAACCTACAATAATGTACATTTGGCTTGGGTTTGTCTTGACCTGAGAACAGTTTGAAACCTACAATAATGTACATTTGGCTTGGGTTTGTCTTGACCTGAGAACAGTTTGAAACCTACAATAATGTACATTTGGCTTGGGTTTGTCTTGACCTGAGAACAGTTTGAAACCTACAATAATGTACATTTGGCTTGGGTTTGTCTTGACCTGAGAACAGTTTGAAACCTACAATAATGTACATTTGGCTTGGGTTTGTCTTGACCTGAGAACAGTTTGAAACCTACAATAATGTACATTTGGCTTGGGTTTGTCTTGACCTGAGAACAGTTTGAAACCTACAATAATGTACATTTGGCTTGGGTTTGTCTTGACCTGAGAACAGTTTGAAACCTACAATAATGTACATTTGGCTTGGGTTTGTCTTGACCTGAGAACAGTTTGAAACCTACAATAATGTACATTTGGCTTGGGTTTGTCTTGACCTGAGAACAGTTTGAAACCTACAATAATGTACATTTGGCTTGGGTTTGTCTTGACCTGAGAACAGTTTGAAACCTACAATAATGTACATTTGGCTTGGGTTTGTCTTGACCTGAGAACAGTTTGAAACCTACAATAATGTACATTTGGCTTGGGTTTGTCTTGACCTGAGAACAGTTTGAAACCTACAATAATGTACATTTGGCTTGGGTTTGTCTTGACCTGAGAACAGTTTGAAACCTACAATAATGTACATTTGGCTTGGGTTTGTCTTGACCTGAGAACAGTTTGAAACCTACAATAATGTACATTTGGCTTGGGTTTGTCTTGACCTGAGAACAGTTTGAAACCTACAATAATGTACATTTGGCTTGGGTTTGTCTTGACCTGAGAACAGTTTGAAACCTACAATAATGTACATTTGGCTTGGGTTTGTCTTGACCTGAGAACAGTTTGAAACCTACAATAATGTACATTTGGCTTGGGTTTGTCTTGACCTGAGAACAGTTTGAAACCTACAATAATGTACATTTGGCTTGGGTTTGTCTTGACCTGAGAACAGTTTGAAACCTACAATAATGTACATTTGGCTTGGGTTTGTCTTGACCTGAGAACAGTTTGAAACCTACAATAATGTACATTTGGCTTGGGTTTGTCTTGACCTGAGAACAGTTTGAAACCTACAATAATGTACATTTGGCTTGGGTTTGTCTTGACCTGAGAACAGTTTGAAACCTACAATAATGTACATTTGGCTTGGGTTTGTCTTGACCTGAGAACAGTTTGAAACCTACAATAATGTACATTTGGCTTGGGTTTGTCTTGACCTGAGAACAGTTTGAAACCTACAATAATGTACATTTGGCTTGGGTTTGTCTTGACCTGAGAACAGTTTGAAACCTACAATAATGTACATTTGGCTTGGGTTTGTCTTGACCTGAGAACAGTTTGAAACCTACAATAATGTACATTTGGCTTGGGTTTGTCTTGACCTGAGAACAGTTTGAAACCTACAATAATGTACATTTGGCTTGGGTTTGTCTTGACCTGAGAACAGTTTGAAACCTACAATAATGTACATTTGGCTTGGGTTTGTCTTGACCTGAGAACAGTTTGAAACCTACAATAATGTACATTTGGCTTGGGTTTGTCTTGACCTGAGAACAGTTTGAAACCTACAATAATGTACATTTGGCTTGGGTTTGTCTTGACCTGAGAACAGTTTGAAACCTACAATAATGTACATTTGGCTTGGGTTTGTCTTGACCTGAGAACAGTTTGAAACCTACAATAATGTACATTTGGCTTGGGTTTGTCTTGACCTGAGAACAGTTTGAAACCTACAATAATGTACATTTGGCTTGGGTTTGTCTTGACCTGAGAACAGTTTGAAACCTACAATAATGTACATTTGGCTTGGGTTTGTCTTGACCTGAGAACAGTTTGAAACCTACAATAATGTACATTTGGCTTGGGTTTGTCTTGACCTGAGAACAGTTTGAAACCTACAATAATGTTTGGTTTGTCTTGACCTGAGAACAGTTTGAAACCTACAATAATGTACATTTGGCTTGGGTTTGTCTTGACCTGAGAACAGTTTGAAACCTACAATAATGTACATTTGGCTTGGGTTTGTCTTGACCTGAGAACAGTTTGAAACCTACAATAATGTACATTTGGCTTGGGTTTGTCTTGACCTGAGAACAGTTTGAAACCTACAATAATGTACATTTGGCTTGGGTTTGTCTTGACCTGAGAACAGTTTGAAACCTACAATAATGTACATTTGGCTTGGGTTTGTCTTGACCTGAGAACAGTTTGAAACCTACAATAATGTACATTTGGCTTGGGTTTGTCTTGACCTGAGAACAGTTTGAAACCTACAATAATGTACATTTGGCTTGGGTTTGTCTTGACCTGAGAACAGTTTGAAACCTACAATAATGTACATTTGGCTTGGGTTTGTCTTGACCTGAGAACAGTTTGAAACCTACAATAATGTACATTTGGCTTGGGTTTGTCTTGACCTGAGAACAGTTTGAAACCTACAATAATGTACATTTGGCTTGGGTTTGTCTTGACCTGAGAACAGTTTGAAACCTACAATAATGTACATTTGGCTTGGGTTTGTCTTGACCTGAGAACAGTTTGAAACCTACAATAATGTACATTTGGCTTGGGTTTGTCTTGACCTGAGAACAGTTTGAAACCTACAATAATGTACATTTGGCTTGGGTTTGTCTTGACCTGAGAACAGTTTGAAACCTACAATAATGTACATTTGGCTTGGGTTTGTCTTGACCTGAGAACAGTTTGAAACCTACAATAATGTACATTTGGCTTGGGTTTGTCTTGACCTGAGAACAGTTTGAAACCTACAATAATGTACATTTGGCTTGGGTTTGTCTTGACCTGAGAACAGTTTGAAACCTACAATAATGTACATTTGGCTTGGGTTTGTCTTGACCTGAGAACAGTTTGAAACCTACAATAATGTACATTTGGCTTGGGTTTGTCTTGACCTGAGAACAGTTTGAAACCTACAATAATGTACATTTGGCTTGGGTTTGTCTTGACCTGAGAACAGTTTGAAACCTACAATAATGTACATTTGGCTTGGGTTTGTCTTGACCTGAGAACAGTTTGAAACCTACAATAATGTACATTTGGCTTGGGTTTGTCTTGACCTGAGAACAGTTTGAAACCTACAATAATGTACATTTGGCTTGGGTTTGTCTTGACCTGAGAACAGTTTGAAACCTACAATAATGTACATTTGGCTTGGGTTTGTCTTGACCTGAGAACAGTTTGAAACCTACAATAATGTACATTTGGCTTGGGTTTGTCTTGACCTGAGAACAGTTTGAAACCTACAATAATGTACATTTGGCTTGGGTTTGTCTTGACCTGAGAACAGTTTGAAACCTACAATAATGTACATTTGGCTTGGGTTTGTCTTGACCTGAGAACAGTTTGAAACCTACAATAATGTACATTTGGCTTGGGTTTGTCTTGACCTGAGAACAGTTTGAAACCTACAATAATGTACATTTGGCTTGGGTTTGTCTTGACCTGAGAACAGTTTGAAACCTACAATAATGTACATTTGGCTTGGGTTTGTCTTGACCTGAGAACAGTTTGAAACCTACAATAATGTACATTTGGCTTGGGTTTGTCTTGACCTGAGAACAGTTTGAAACCTACAATAATGTACATTTGGCTTGGGTTTGTCTTGACCTGAGAACAGTTTGAAACCTACAATAATGTACATTTGGCTTGGGTTTGTCTTGACCTGAGAACAGTTTGAAACCTACAATAATGTACATTTGGCTTGGGTTTGTCTTGACCTGAGAACAGTTTGAAACCTACAATAATGTACATTTGGCTTGGGTTTGTCTTGACCTGAGAACAGTTTGAAACCTACAATAATGTACATTTGGCTTGGGTTTGTCTTGACCTGAGAACAGTTTGAAACCTACAATAATGTACATTTGGCTTGGGTTTGTCTTGACCTGAGAACAGTTTGAAACCTACAATAATGTACATTTGGCTTGGGTTTGTCTTGACCTGAGAACAGTTTGAAACCTACAATAATGTACATTTGGCTTGGGTTTGTCTTGACCTGAGAACAGTTTGAAACCTACAATAATGTACATTTGGCTTGGGTTTGTCTTGACCTGAGAACAGTTTGAAACCTACAATAATGTACATTTGGCTTGGGTTTGTCTTGACCTGAGAACAGTTTGAAACCTACAATAATGTACATTTGGCTTGGGTTTGTCTTGACCTGAGAACAGTTTGAAACCTACAATAATGTACATTTGGCTTGGGTTTGTCTTGACCTGAGAACAGTTTGAAACCTACAATAATGTACATTTGGCTTGGGTTTGTCTTGACCTGAGAACAGTTTGAAACCTACAATAATGTACATTTGGCTTGGGTTTGTCTTGACCTGAGAACAGTTTGAAACCTACAATAATGTACATTTGGCTTGGGTTTGTCTTGACCTGAGAACAGTTTGAAACCTACAATAATGTACATTTGGCTTGGGTTTGTCTTGACCTGAGAACAGTTTGAAACCTACAATAATGTACATTTGGCTTGGGTTTGTCTTGACCTGAGAACAGTTTGAAACCTACAATAATGTACATTTGGCTTGGGTTTGTCTTGACCTGAGAACAGTTTGAAACCTACAATAATGTACATTTGGCTTGGGTTTGTCTTGACCTGAGAACAGTTTGAAACCTACAATAATGTACATTTGGCTTGGGTTTGTCTTGACCTGAGAACAGTTTGAAACCTACAATAATGTACATTTGGCTTGGGTTTGTCTTGACCTGAGAACAGTTTGAAACCTACAATAATGTACATTTGGCTTGGGTTTGTCTTGACCTGAGAACAGTTTGAAACCTACAATAATGTACATTTGGCTTGGGTTTGTCTTGACCTGAGAACAGTTTGAAACCTACAATAATGTACATTTGGCTTGGGTTTGTCTTGACCTGAGAACAGTTTGAAACCTACAATAATGTACATTTGGCTTGGGTTTGTCTTGACCTGAGAACAGTTTGAAACCTACAATAATGTACATTTGGCTTGGGTTTGTCTTGACCTGAGAACAGTTTGAAACCTACAATAATGTACATTTGGCTTGGGTTTGTCTTGACCTGAGAACAGTTTGAAACCTACAATAATGTACATTTGGCTTGGGTTTGTCTTGACCTGAGAACAGTTTGAAACCTACAATAATGTACATTTGGCTTGGGTTTGTCTTGACCTGAGAACAGTTTGAAACCTACAATAATGTACATTTGGCTTGGGTTTGTCTTGACCTGAGAACAGTTTGAAACCTACAATAATGTACATTTGGCTTGGGTTTGTCTTGACCTGAGAACAGTTTGAAACCTACAATAATGTACATTTGGCTTGGGTTTGTCTTGACCTGAGAACAGTTTGAAACCTACAATAATGTACATTTGGCTTGGGTTTGTCTTGACCTGAGAACAGTTTGAAACCTACAATAATGTACATTTGGCTTGGGTTTGTCTTGACCTGAGAACAGTTTGAAACCTACAATAATGTACATTTGGCTTGGGTTTGTCTTGACCTGAGAACAGTTTGAAACCTACAATAATGTACATTTGGCTTGGGTTTGTCTTGACCTGAGAACAGTTTGAAACCTACAATAATGTACATTTGGCTTGGGTTTGTCTTGACCTGAGAACAGTTTGAAACCTACAATAATGTACATTTGGCTTGGGTTTGTCTTGACCTGAGAACAGTTTGAAACCTACAATAATGTACATTTGGCTTGGGTTTGTCTTGACCTGAGAACAGTTTGAAACCTACAATAATGTACATTTGGCTTGGGTTTGTCTTGACCTGAGAACAGTTTGAAACCTACAATAATGTACATTTGGCTTGGGTTTGTCTTGACCTGAGAACAGTTTGAAACCTACAATAATGTACATTTGGCTTGGGTTTGTCTTGACCTGAGAACAGTTTGAAACCTACAATAATGTACATTTGGCTTGGGTTTGTCTTGACCTGAGAACAGTTTGAAACCTACAATAATGTACATTTGGCTTGGGTTTGTCTTGACCTGAGAACAGTTTGAAACCTACAATAATGTACATTTGGCTTGGGTTTGTCTTGACCTGAGAACAGTTTGAAACCTACAATAATGTACATTTGGCTTGGGTTTGTCTTGACCTGAGAACAGTTTGAAACCTACAATAATGTACATTTGGCTTGGGTTTGTCTTGACCTGAGAACAGTTTGAAACCTACAATAATGTACATTTGGCTTGGGTTTGTCTTGACCTGAGAACAGTTTGAAACCTACAATAATGTACATTTGGCTTGGGTTTGTCTTGACCTGAGAACAGTTTGAAACCTACAATAATGTACATTTGGCTTGGGTTTGTCTTGACCTGAGAACAGTTTGAAACCTACAATAATGTACATTTGGCTTGGGTTTGTCTTGACCTGAGAACAGTTTGAAACCTACAATAATGTACATTTGGCTTGGGTTTGTCTTGACCTGAGAACAGTTTGAAACCTACAATAATGTACATTTGGCTTGGGTTTGTCTTGACCTGAGAACAGTTTGAAACCTACAATAATGTACATTTGGCTTGGGTTTGTCTTGACCTGAGAACAGTTTGAAACCTACAATAATGTACATTTGGCTTGGGTTTGTCTTGACCTGAGAACAGTTTGAAACCTACAATAATGTACATTTGGCTTGGGTTTGTCTTGACCTGAGAACAGTTTGAAACCTACAATAATGTACATTTGGCTTGGGTTTGTCTTGACCTGAGAACAGTTTGAAACCTACAATAATGTACATTTGGCTTGGGTTTGTCTTGACCTGAGAACAGTTTGAAACCTACAATAATGTACATTTGGCTTGGGTTTGTCTTGACCTGAGAACAGTTTGAAACCTACAATAATGTACATTTGGCTTGGGTTTGTCTTGACCTGAGAACAGTTTGAAACCTACAATAATGTACATTTGGCTTGGGTTTGTCTTGACCTGAGAACAGTTTGAAACCTACAATAATGTACATTTGGCTTGGGTTTGTCTTGACCTGAGAACAGTTTGAAACCTACAATAATGTACATTTGGCTTGGGTTTGTCTTGACCTGAGAACAGTTTGAAACCTACAATAATGTACATTTGGCTTGGGTTTGTCTTGACCTGAGAACAGTTTGAAACCTACAATAATGTACATTTGGCTTGGGTTTGTCTTGACCTGAGAACAGTTTGAAACCTACAATAATGTACATTTGGCTTGGGTTTGTCTTGACCTGAGAACAGTTTGAAACCTACAATAATGTACATTTGGCTTGGGTTTGTCTTGACCTGAGAACAGTTTGAAACCTACAATAATGTACATTTGGCTTGGGTTTGTCTTGACCTGAGAACAGTTTGAAACCTACAATAATGTACATTTGGCTTGGGTTTGTCTTGACCTGAGAACAGTTTGAAACCTACAATAATGTACATTTGGCTTGGGTTTGTCTTGACCTGAGAACAGTTTGAAACCTACAATAATGTACATTTGGCTTGGGTTTGTCTTGACCTGAGAACAGTTTGAAACCTACAATAATGTACATTTGGCTTGGGTTTGTCTTGACCTGAGAACAGTTTGAAACCTACAATAATGTACATTTGGCTTGGGTTTGTCTTGACCTGAGAACAGTTTGAAACCTACAATAATGTACATTTGGCTTGGGTTTGTCTTGACCTGAGAACAGTTTGAAACCTACAATAATGTACATTTGGCTTGGGTTTGTCTTGACCTGAGAACAGTTTGAAACCTACAATAATGTACATTTGGCTTGGGTTTGTCTTGACCTGAGAACAGTTTGAAACCTACAATAATGTACATTTGGCTTGGGTTTGTCTTGACCTGAGAACAGTTTGAAACCTACAATAATGTACATTTGGCTTGGGTTTGTCTTGACCTGAGAACAGTTTGAAACCTACAATAATGTACATTTGGCTTGGGTTTGTCTTGACCTGAGAACAGTTTGAAACCTACAATAATGTACATTTGGCTTGGGTTTGTCTTGACCTGAGAACAGTTTGAAACCTACAATAATGTACATTTGGCTTGGGTTTGTCTTGACCTGAGAACAGTTTGAAACCTACAATAATGTACATTTGGCTTGGGTTTGTCTTGACCTGAGAACAGTTTGAAACCTACAATAATGTACATTTGGCTTGGGTTTGTCTTGACCTGAGAACAGTTTGAAACCTACAATAATGTACATTTGGCTTGGGTTTGTCTTGACCTGAGAACAGTTTGAAACCTACAATAATGTACATTTGGCTTGGGTTTGTCTTGACCTGAGAACAGTTTGAAACCTACAATAATGTACATTTGGCTTGGGTTTGTCTTGACCTGAGAACAGTTTGAAACCTACAATAATGTACATTTGGCTTGGGTTTGTCTTGACCTGAGAACAGTTTGAAACCTACAATAATGTACATTTGGCTTGGGTTTGTCTTGACCTGAGAACAGTTTGAAACCTACAATAATGTACATTTGGCTTGGGTTTGTCTTGACCTGAGAACAGTTTGAAACCTACAATAATGTACATTTGGCTTGGGTTTGTCTTGACCTGAGAACAGTTTGAAACCTACAATAATGTACATTTGGCTTGGGTTTGTCTTGACCTGAGAACAGTTTGAAACCTACAATAATGTACATTTGGCTTGGGTTTGTCTTGACCTGAGAACAGTTTGAAACCTACAATAATGTACATTTGGCTTGGGTTTGTCTTGACCTGAGAACAGTTTGAAACCTACAATAATGTACATTTGGCTTGGGTTTGTCTTGACCTGAGAACAGTTTGAAACCTACAATAATGTACATTTGGCTTGGGTTTGTCTTGACCTGAGAACAGTTTGAAACCTACAATAATGTACATTTGGCTTGGGTTTGTCTTGACCTGAGAACAGTTTGAAACCTACAATAATGTACATTTGGCTTGGGTTTGTCTTGACCTGAGAACAGTTTGAAACCTACAATAATGTACATTTGGCTTGGGTTTGTCTTGACCTGAGAACAGTTTGAAACCTACAATAATGTACATTTGGCTTGGGTTTGTCTTGACCTGAGAACAGTTTGAAACCTACAATAATGTACATTTGGCTTGGGTTTGTCTTGACCTGAGAACAGTTTGAAACCTACAATAATGTACATTTGGCTTGGGTTTGTCTTGACCTGAGAACAGTTTGAAACCTACAATAATGTACATTTGGCTTGGGTTTGTCTTGACCTGAGAACAGTTTGAAACCTACAATAATGTACATTTGGCTTGGGTTTGTCTTGACCTGAGAACAGTTTGAAACCTACAATAATGTACATTTGGCTTGGGTTTGTCTTGACCTGAGAACAGTTTGAAACCTACAATAATGTACATTTGGCTTGGGTTTGTCTTGACCTGAGAACAGTTTGAAACCTACAATAATGTACATTTGGCTTGGGTTTGTCTTGACCTGAGAACAGTTTGAAACCTACAATAATGTACATTTGGCTTGGGTTTGTCTTGACCTGAGAACAGTTTGAAACCTACAATAATGTACATTTGGCTTGGGTTTGTCTTGACCTGAGAACAGTTTGAAACCTACAATAATGTACATTTGGCTTGGGTTTGTCTTGACCTGAGAACAGTTTGAAACCTACAATAATGTACATTTGGCTTGGGTTTGTCTTGACCTGAGAACAGTTTGAAACCTACAATAATGTACATTTGGCTTGGGTTTGTCTTGACCTGAGAACAGTTTGAAACCTACAATAATGTACATTTGGCTTGGGTTTGTCTTGACCTGAGAACAGTTTGAAACCAACAATAATGTACATTTGGCTTGAGTTTGTCTTGACCTGAGAACAGTTTGAAACCTACAATAATGTACATTTGGCTTGGGTTTGTCTTGACCTGAGAACAGTTTGAAACCTACAAATAATGTACATTTGGCTTGGGTTTGTCTTGACCTGATAACAGTTTGAAACCTACAATAATGTACATTTGGCTTGGGTTTGTCTTGACCTGAGAACAGTTTGAAACCTACAATAATGTACATTTGGCTTGGGTTTGTCTTGACCTGAGAACAGTTTGAAACCTACAATAATGTACATTTGGCTTGGGTTTGTCTTGACCTGAGAACAGTTTGAAACCAACAATAATGTACATTTGGCTTGGGTTTGTCTTGACCTGAGAACAGTTTGAAACCTACAATAATGTACATTTGGCTTGGGTTTGTCTTGACCTGAGAACAGTTTGAAACCTACAATAATGTACATTTGGCTTGGGTTTGTCTTGACCTGATAGTTTGAAACCTACAATAATGTACATTTGGCTTGGGTTTGTCTTGACCTGAGAACAGTTTGAAACCTACAATAATGTACATTTGGCTTGGGTTTGTCTTGACCTGAGAACAGTTTGAAACCTACAATAATGTACATTTGCTTGGGTTTGTCTTGACCTGAGAACAGTTTGAAACCTACAATAATGTACATTTGGTTTGGGTTTGTCTTGACCTGAGAACAGTTTGAAACCTACAATAATGTACATTTGGCTTGGGTTTGTCTTGACCTGAGAACAGTTTGAAACCTACAATAATGTACATTTGGCTTGGGTTTGTCTTGACCTGAGAACAGTTTGAAACCTACAATAATGTACATTTGGCTTGGGTTTGTCTTGACCTGAGAACAGTTTGAAACCTACAATAATGTACATTTGGCTTGGGTTTGTCTTGACCTGAGAACAGTTTGAAACCTACAATAATGTACATTTGGCTTGGGTTTGTCTTGACCTGAGAACAGTTTGAAACCTACAATAATGTACATTTGGCTTGGGTTTGTCTTGACCTGAGAACAGTTTGAAACCTACAATAATGTACATTTGGCTTGGGTTTGTCTTGACCTGAGAACAGTTTGAAACCTACAATAATGTACATTTGGCTTGAGTTTGTCTTGACCTGAGAACAGTTTGAAACCTACAATAATGTACATTTGGCTTGGGTTTGTCTTGACCTGAGAACAGTTTGAAACCTACAATAATGTACATTTGGCTTGGGTTTGTCTTGACCTGAGAACAGTTTGAAACCTACAATAATGTACATTTGGCTTGGGTTTGTCTTGACCTGAGAACAGTTTGAAACCTACAATAATGTACATTTGGCTTGGGTTTGTCTTGACCTGAGAACAGTTTGAAACCTACAATAATGTACATTTGGCTTGGGTTTGTCTTGACCTGAGAACAGTTTGAAACCTACAATAATGTACATTTGGCTTGGGTTTGTCTTGACCTGAGAACAGTTTGAAACCTACAATAATGTACATTTGGCTTGGGTTTGTCTTGACCTGAGAACAGTTTGAAACCTACAATAATGTACATTTGGCTTGGGTTTGTCTTGACCTGAGAACAGTTTGAAACCTACAATAATGTACATTTGGCTTGGGTTTGTCTTGACCTGAGAACAGTTTGAAACCTACAATAATGTACATTTGGCTTGGGTTTGTCTTGACCTGAAAGTTTGAAACCTACAATAATGTACATTTGCTTGGGTTTGTCTTGACCTGAGAACAGTTTGAAACCTACAATAATGTACATTTGGCTTGGGTTTGTCTTGACCTGAGAACAGTTTGAAACCTACAATAATGTACATTTGGCTTGGGTTTGTCTTGACCTGAGAACAGTTTGAAACCTACAATAATGTACATTTGGCTTGGGTTTGTCTTGACCTGAGAACAGTTTGAAACCTACAATAATGTACATTTGGCTTGGGTTTGTCTTGACCTGAACAGTTTGAAACCTACAATAATGTACATTTGGCTTGGGTTTGTCTTGACCTGAGAACAGTTTGAAACCTACAATAATGTACATTTGGCTTGGGTTTGTCTTGACCTGAGAACAGTTTGAAACCTACAATAATGTACATTTGGCTTGAGTTTGTCTTGACCTGAGAACAGTTTGAAACCTACAATAATGTACATTTGGCTTGGGTTTGTCTTGACCTGAGAACAGTTTGAAACCTACAATAATGTACATTTGGCTTGGGTTTGTCTTGACCTGAGAACAGTTTGAAACCTACAATAATGTACATTTGGCTTGGGTTTGTCTTGACCTGAGAACAGTTTGAAACCTACAATAATGTACATTTGGCTTGGGTTTGTCTTGACCTGAGAACAGTTTGAAACCTACAATAATGTACATTTGGCTTGGGTTTGTCTTGACCTGAGAACAGTTTGAAACCTACAATAATGTACATTTGGCTTGGGTTTGTCTTGACCTGAGAACAGTTTGAAACCTACAATAATGTACATTTGGCTTGGGTTTGTCTTGACCTGAGAACAGTTTGAAACCTACAATAATGTACATTTGGCTTGGGTTTGTCTTGACCTGAGAACAGTTTGAAACCTACAATAATGTACATTTGGCTTGGGTTTGTCTTGACCTGAGAACAGTTTGAAACCTACAATAATGTACATTTGGCTTGGGTTTGTCTTGACCTGAGAACAGTTTGAAACCTACAATAATGTACATTTGGCTTGGGTTTGTCTTGACCTGAGAACAGTTTGAAACCTACAATAATGTACATTTGGCTTGGGTTTGTCTTGACCTGAGAACAGTTTGAAACCTACAATAATGTACATTTGGCTTGGGTTTGTCTTGACCTGAGAACAGTTTGAAACCTACAATAATGTACATTTGGTTTGGGTTTGTCTTGACCTGAGAACAGTTTGAAACCTACAATAATGTACATTTGGCTTGGGTTTGTCTTGACCTGAGAACAGTTTGAAACCTACAATAATGTACATTTGGCTTGGGTTTGTCTTGACCTGAGAACAGTTTGAAACCTACAATAATGTACATTTGGCTTGGGTTTGTCTTGACCTGAGAACAGTTTGAAACCTACAATAATGTACATTTGGCTTGGGTTTGTCTTGACCTGAGAACAGTTTGAAACCTACAATAATGTACATTTGGCTTGGGTTTGTCTTGACCTGAGAACAGTTTGAAACCTACAATAATGTACATTTGGCTTGGGTTTGTCTTGACCTGAGAACAGTTTGAAACCTACAATAATGTACATTTGGCTTGGGTTTGTCTTGACCTGAGAACAGTTTGAAACCTACAATAATGTACATTTGGCTTGGGTTTGTCTTGACCTGAGAACAGTTTGAAACCTACAATAATGTACATTTGGCTTGGGTTTGTCTTGACCTGAGAACAGTTTGAAACCTACAATAATGTACATTTGGCTTGGGTTTGTCTTGACCTGAGAACAGAAACCTACAATAATGTACATTTGGCTTGAGGTTTGTCTTGACCTGAGAACAGTTTGAAACCTACAATAATGTACATTTGGCTTGGGTTTGTCTTGACCTGAGAACAGTTTGAAACCTACAATAATGTACATTTGGCTTGGGTTTGTCTTGACCTGAGAACAGTTTGAAACCTACAATAATGTACATTTGGCTTGGGTTTGTCTTGACCTGAGAACAGTTTGAAACCTACAATAATGTACATTTGGCTTGGGTTTGTCTTGACCTGAGAACAGTTTGAAACCTACAATAATGTACATTTGGCTTGGGTTTGTCTTGACCTGAGAACAGTTTGAAACCTACAATAATGTACATTTGGCTTGGGTTTGTCTTGACCTGAGAACAGTTTGAAACCTACAATAATGTACATTTGGCTTGGGTTTGTCTTGACCTGAGAACAGTTTGAAACCTACAATAATGTACATTTGGCTTGGGTTTGTCTTGACCTGAGAACAGTTTGAAACCTACAATAATGTACATTTGGCTTGGGTTTGTCTTGACCTGAGAACAGTTTGAAACCTACAATAATGTACATTTGGCTTGGGTTTGTCTTGACCTGAGAACAGTTTGAAACCTACAATAATGTACATTTGGCTTGGGTTTGTCTTGACCTGAGAACAGTTTGAAACCTACAATAATGTACATTTGGCTTGGGTTTGTCTTGACCTGAGAACAGTTTGAAACCTACAATAATGTACATTTGGCTTGGGTTTGTCTTGACCTGAGAACAGTTTGAAACCTACAATAATGTACATTTGGCTTGGGTTTGTCTTGACCTGAGAACAGTTTGAAACCTACAATAATGTACATTTGGCTTGGGTTTGTCTTGACCTGAGAACAGTTTGAAACCTACAATAATGTACATTTGGCTTGGGTTTGTCTTGACCTGAGAACAGTTTGAAACCTACAATAATGTACATTTGGCTTGGGTTTGTCTTGACCTGAGAACAGTTTGAAACCTACAATAATGTACATTTGGCTTGGGTTTGTCTTGACCTGAGAACAGTTTGAAACCTACAATAATGTACATTTGGCTTGGGTTTGTCTTGACCTGAGAACAGTTTGAAACCTACAATAATGTACATTTGGCTTGGGTTTGTCTTGACCTGAGAACAGTTTGAAACCTACAATAATGTACATTTGGCTTGGGTTTGTCTTGACCTGAGAACAGTTTGAAACCTACAATAATGTACATTTGGCTTGGGTTTGTCTTGACCTGAGAACAGTTTGAAACCAACAATAATGTACATTTGGCTTGGGTTTGTCTTGACCTGAGAACAGTTTGAAACCTACAATAATGTACATTTGGCTTGGGTTTGTCTTGACCTGAGAACAGTTTGAAACCTACAATAATGTACATTTGGCTTGGGTTTGTCTTGACCTGAGAACAGTTTGAAACCTACAATAATGTACATTTGGCTTGGGTTTGTCTTGACCTGAGAACAGTTTGAAACCTACAATAATGTACATTTGGCTTGGGTTTGTCTTGACCTGAGAACAGTTTGAAACCTACAATAATGTACATTTGGCTTGGGTTTGTCTTGACCTGAGAACAGTTTGAAACCTACAATAATGTACATTTGGCTTGGGTTTGTCTTGACCTGAGAACAGTTTGAAACCTACAATAATGTACATTTGGCTTGGGTTTGTCTTGACCTGAGTTTGAAACCTAGTTTTTGTCTTGACCTGAACCTACAATAATGTACATTTGGCTTGGGTTTGTCTTGACCTGAGAACAGTTTGAAACCTACAATAATGTACATTTGGCTTGGGTTTGTCTTGACCTGAGAACAGTTTGAAACCTACAATAATGTACATTTGGCTTGGGTTTGTCTTGACCTGAGAACAGTTTGAAACCTACAATAATGTACATTTGGCTTGGGTTTGTCTTGACCTGAGAACAGTTTGAAACCTACAATAATGTACATTTGGCTTGGGTTTGTCTTGACCTGAGAACAGTTTGAAACCTACAATAATGTACATTTGGCTTGGGTTTGTCTTGACCTGAGAACAGTTTGAAACCTACAATAATGTACATTTGGCTTGGGTTTGTCTTGACCTGAGAACAGTTTGAAACCTACAATAATGTACATTTGGCTTGGGTTTGTCTTGACCTGAGAGTTTGAAACCTACAATAATGTACATTTGGCTTGGGTTTGTCTTGACCTGAGAACAGTTTGAAACCTACAATAATGTACATTTGGCTTGGGTTTGTCTTGACCTGAGAACAGTTTGAAACCTACAATAATGTACATTTGGCTTGGGTTTGTCTTGACCTGAGAACAGTTTGAAACCTACAATAATGTACATTTGGCTTGGGTTTGTCTTGACCTGAGAACAGTTTGAAACCTACAATAATGTACATTTGGCTTGGGTTTGTCTTGACCTGAGAACAGTTTGAAACCTACAATAATGTACATTTGGCTTGGGTTTGTCTTGACCTGAGAACAGTTTGAAACCTACAATAATGTACATTTGGCTTGGGTTTGTCTTGACCTGAGAACAGTTTGAAACCTACAATAATGTACATTTGGCTTGGGTTTGTCTTGACCTGAGAACAGTTTGAAACCTACAATAATGTACATTTGGCTTGGGTTTGTCTTGACCTGAGAACAGTTTGAAACCTACAATAATGTACATTTGGCTTGGGTTTGTCTTGACCTGAGAACAGTTTGAAACCTACAATAATGTACATTTGGCTTGGTTTGTCTTGACCTGAGAACAGTTTGAAACCTACAATAATGTACATTTGCTTGACCTGGTTTACAATAATGTACTTGACTTGGGTTTGTCTTGACCTGAAACAGTTTGAAACCTACAATAATGTACATTTGGCTTGGGTTTGTCTTGACCTGAGAACAGTTTGAAACCTACAATAATGTACATTTGGCTTGGGTTTGTCTTGACCTGAGAACAGTTTGAAACCTACAATAATGTACATTTGGCTTGGGTTTGTCTTGACCTGAGAACAGTTTGAAACCTACAATAATGTACATTTGGCTTGGGTTTGTCTTGACCTGAGAACAGTTTGAAACCTACAATAATGTACATTTGGCTTGGGTTTGTCTTGACCTGAGAACAGTTTGAAACCTACAATAATGTACATTTGGCTTGGGTTTGTCTTGACCTGAGAACAGTTTGAAACCTACAATAATGTACATTTGGCTTGGGTTTGTCTTGACCTGAGAACAGTTTGAAACCTACAATAATGTACATTTGGCTTGGGTTTGTCTTGACCTGAGAACAGTTTGAAACCTACAATAATGTGCATTTGGTTTGGGTTTGTCTTGACCTGAGAACAGTTTGAAACCTACAATAATGTACATTTGGCTTGGGTTTGTCTTGACCTGAGAACAGTTTGAAACCTACAATAATGTACATTTGGCTTGGGTTTGTCTTGACCTGAGAACAGTTTGAAACCTACAATAATGTACATTTGGCTTGGGTTTGTCTTGACCTGAGAACAGTTTGAAACCTACAATAATGTACATTTGGCTTGGGTTTGTCTTGACCTGAGAACAGTTTGAAACCTACAATAATGTACATTTGGCTTGGGTTTGTCTTGACCTGAGAACAGTTTGAAACCTACAATAATGTACATTTGGCTTGGGTTTGTCTTGACCTGAGAACAGTTTGAAACCTACAATAATGTACATTTGGCTTGGGTTTGTCTTGACCTGAGAACAGTTTGAAACCTACAATAATGTACATTTGGCTTGGGTTTGTCTTGACCTGAGAACAGTTTGAAACCTACAATAATGTACATTTGGCTTGGGTTTGTCTTGACCTGAGAACAGTTTGAAACCTACAATAATGTACATTTGGCTTGGGTTTGTCTTGACCTGAGAACAGTTTGAAACCTACAATAATGTACATTTGGCTTGGGTTTGTCTTGACCTGAGAACAGTTTGAAACCTACAATAATGTACATTTGGCTTGGGTTTGTCTTGACCTGAGAACAGTTTGAAACCTACAATAATGTACATTTGGCTTGGGTTTGTCTTGACCTGAGAACAGTTTGAAACCTACAATAATGTACATTTGGCTTGAGGTTTGTCTTGACCTGAGAACAGTTTGAAACCTACAATAATGTACATTTGGCTTGGGTTTGTCTTGACCTGAGAACAGTTTGAAACCTACAATAATGTACATTTGGCTTGGGTTTGTCTTGACCTGAGAACAGTTTGAAACCTACAATAATGTACATTTGGCTTGGGTTTGTCTTGACCTGAGAACAGTTTGAAACCTACAATAATGTACATTTGGCTTGGGTTTGTCTTGACCTGAGAACAGTTTGAAACCTACAATAATGTACATTTGGCTTGGGTTTGTCTTGACCTGAGAACAGTTTGAAACCTACAATAATGTACATTTGGCTTGGGTTTGTCTTGACCTGAGAACAGTTTGAAACCTACAATAATGTACATTTGGCTTGGGTTTGTCTTGACCTGAGAACAGTTTGAAACCTACAATAATGTACATTTGGCTTGGGTTTGTCTTGACCTGAGAACAGTTTGAAACCTACAATAATGTACATTTGGCTTGGTTTGTTTGTCTTGACCTGAGAACAGTTTGAAACCTACAATAATGTACATTTGGCTTGGGTTTGTCTTGACCTGAGAACAGTTTGAAACCTACAATAATGTACATTTGGCTTGGGTTTGTCTTGACCTGATAGTTTGAAACCTACAATAATGTACATTTGGCTTGGGTTTGTCTTGACCTGAGAACAGTTTGAAACCTACAATAATGTACATTTGGCTTGGGTTTGTCTTGACCTGAGAACAGTTTGAAACCTACAATAATGTACATTTGGCTTGGGTTTGTCTTGACCTGAGAACAGTTTGAAACCTACAATAATGTACATTTGGCTTGGGTTTGTCTTGACCTGAGAACAGTTTGAAACCTACAATAATGTACATTTGGCTTGGGTTTGTCTTGACCTGAGAACAGTTTGAAACCTACAATAATGTACATTTGGCTTGGGTTTGTCTTGACCTGAGAACAGTTTGAAACCTACAATAATGTACATTTGGCTTGGGTTTGTCTTGACCTGAGAACAGTTTGAAACCTACAATAATGTACATTTGGCTTGGGTTTGTCTTGACCTGAGAACAGTTTGAAACCTACAATAATGTACATTTGGCTTGGGTTTGTCTTGACCTGAGAACAGTTTGAAACCTACAATAATGTACATTTGGCTTGGGTTTGTCTTGACCTGAGAACAGTTTGAAACCTACAATAATGTACATTTGGCTTGGGTTTGTCTTGACCTGAGAGTTTGAAACCTACAATAATGTACATTTGGCTTGGGTTTGTCTTGACCTGAGAACAGTTTGAAACCTACAATAATGTACATTTGGCTTGGGTTTGTCTTGACCTGAGAACAGTTTGAAACCTACAATAATGTACATTTGGCTTGGGTTTGTCTTGACCTGAGAACAGTTTGAAACCTACAATAATGTACATTTGGCTTGGGTTTGTCTTGACCTGAGAACAGTTTGAAACCTACAATAATGTACATTTGGCTTGGGTTTGTCTTGACCTGAGAACAGTTTGAAACCTACAATAATGTACATTTGGCTTGGGTTTGTCTTGACCTGAGAACAGTTTGAAACCTACAATAATGTACATTTGGCTTGGGTTTGTCTTGACCTGAGAACAGTTTGAAACCTACAATAATGTACATTTGGCTTGGGTTTGTCTTGACCTGAGAACAGTTTGAAACCTACAATAATGTACATTTGGCTTGGGTTTGTCTTGACCTGAGAACAGTTTGAAACCTACAATAATGTACATTTGGCTTGGGTTTGTCTTGACCTGAGAACAGTTTGAAACCTACAATAATGTACATTTGGCTTGGGTTTGTCTTGACCTGAGAACAGTTTGAAACCTACAATAATGTACATTTGGCTTGGGTTTGTCTTGACCTGAGAACAGTTTGAAACCTACAATAATGTACATTTGGCTTGGGTTTGTCTTGACCTGAGAACAGTTTGAAACCTACAATAATGTACATTTGGCTTGGGTTTGTCTTGACCTGAGAACAGTTTGAAACCTACAATAATGTACATTTGGCTTGGGTTTGTCTTGACCTGAGAACAGTTTGAAACCTACAATAATGTACATTTGGCTTGGGTTTGTCTTGACCTGAGAACAGTTTGAAACCTACAATAATGTACATTTGGCTTGGGTTTGTCTTGACCTGAGAACAGTTTGAAACCTACAATAATGTACATTTGGCTTGGGTTTGTCTTGACCTGATAGTTTGAAACCTACAATAATGTACATTTGGCTTGGGTTTGTCTTGACCTGAGAACAGTTTGAAACCTACAATAATGTACATTTGGCTTGGGTTTGTCTTGACCTGAGAACAGTTTGAAACCTACAATAATGTACATTTGGCTTGGGTTTGTCTTGACCTGAGAACAGTTTGAAACCTACAATAATGTACATTTGGCTTGGGTTTGTCTTGACCTGAGAACAGTTTGTACATTTGGCTTGGGTTTGTCTTGACCTGAGAACAGTTTGAAACCTACAATAATGTACATTTGGCTTGGGTTTGTCTTGACCTGAGAACAGTTTGAAACCTACAATAATGTACATTTGGCTTGGGTTTGTCTTGACCTGAGAACAGTTTGAAACCTACAATAATGTACATTTGGCTTGGGTTTGTCTTGACCTGAGAACAGTTTGAAACCTACAATAATGTACATTTGGCTTGGGTTTGTCTTGACCTGAGAACAGTTTGAAACCTACAATAATGTACATTTGGCTTGGGTTTGTCTTGACCTGAGAACAGTTTGAAACCTACAATAATGTACATTTGGCTTGGGTTTGTCTTGACCTGAGAACAGTTTGAAACCTACAATAATGTACATTTGGCTTGGGTTTGTCTTGACCTGAGAACAGTTTGAAACCTACAATAATGTACATTTGGCTTGGGTTTGTCTTGACCTGAGAACAGTTTGAAACCTACAATAATGTACATTTGGCTTGGGTTTGTCTTGACCTGAGAACAGTTTGAAACCTACAATAATGTACATTTGGCTTGGGTTTGTCTTGACCTGAGAACAGTTTGAAACCTACAATAATGTACATTTGGCTTGGGTTTGTCTTGACCTGAGAACAGTTTGAAACCAACAATAATGTACATTTGGCTTGGGTTTGTCTTGACCTGAGAACAGTTTGAAACCTACAATAATGTACATTTGGCTTGGGTTTGTCTTGACCTGATAGTTTGAAACCTACAATAATGTACATTTGGCTTGGGTTTGTCTTGACCTGAGAACAGTTTGAAACCTACAATAATGTACATTTGGCTTGGGTTTGTCTTGACCTGAGAACAGTTTGAAACCTACAATAATGTACATTTGGCTTGGGTTTGTCTTGACCTGAGAACAGTTTGAAACCTACAATAATGTACATTTGGCTTGGGTTTGTCTTGACCTGAGAACAGTTTGAAACCTACAATAATGTACATTTGGCTTGGGTTTGTCTTGACCTGAGAACAGTTTGAAACCTACAATAATGTACATTTGGCTTGGGTTTGTCTTGACCTGAGAACAGTTTGAAACCTACAATAATGTACATTTGGCTTGGGTTTGTCTTGACCTGAGAACAGTTTGAAACCTACAATAATGTACATTTGGCTTGGGTTTGTCTTGACCTGAGAACAGTTTGAAACCACAATAATGTACATTTGGCTTGGGTTTGTCTTGACCTGAGAACAGTTTGAAACCTACAATAATGTACATTTGGCTTGGGTTTGTCTTGACCTGAGAACAGTTTGAAACCTACAATAATGTACATTTGGCTTGGGTTTGTCTTGACCTGAGAACAGTTTGAAACCTACAATAATGTACATTTGGCTTGGGTTTGTCTTGACCTGAGAACAGTTTGAAACCTACAATAATGTACATTTGGCTTGGGTTTGTCTTGACCTGAGAACAGTTTGAAACCTACAATAATGTACATTTGGCTTGGGTTTGTCTTGACCTGAGAACAGTTTGAAACCTACAATAATGTACATTTGGCTTGGGTTTGTCTTGACCTGAGAACAGTTTGAAACCTACAATAATGTACATTTGGCTTGGGTTTGTCTTGACCTGAGAACAGTTTGAAACCTACAATAATGTACATTTGGCTTGGGTTTGTCTTGATCTGAGAACAGTTTGAAACCTACAATAATGTACATTTGGCTTGAGTTTGTCTTGACCTGAGAACAGTTTGAAACCTACAATAATGTACATTTGGCTTGGGTTTGTCTTGACCTGAGAACAGTTTGAAACCAACAATAATGTACATTTGGCTTGGGTTTGTCTTGACCTGAGAACAGTTTGAAACCTACAATAATGTACATTTGGCTTGGGTTTGTCTTGACCTGAGAACAGTTTGAAACCTACAATAATGTACATTTGGCTTGGGTTTGTCTTGACCTGAGAACAGTTTGAAACCTACAATAATGTACATTTGGCTTGGGTTTGTCTTGACCTGAGAACAGTTTGAAACCTACAATAATGTACATTTGGCTTGGGTTTGTCTTGACCTGAGAACAGTTTGAAACCTACAATAATGTACATTTGGCTTGGGTTTGTCTTGACCTGAGAACAGTTTGAAACCTACAATAATGTACATTTGGCTTGGGTTTGTCTTGACCTGAGAACAGTTTGAAACCTACAATAATGTACATTTGGCTTGGGTTTGTCTTGACCTGAGAACAGTTTGAAACCTACAATAATGTACATTTGGCTTGGGTTTGTCTTGACCTGAGAACAGTTTGAAACCTACAATAATGTACATTTGGCTTGGGTTTGTCTTGACCTGAGAACAGTTTGAAACCTACAATAATGTACATTTGGCTTGGGTTTGTCTTGACCTGAGAACAGTTTGAAACCTACAATAATGTACATTTGCTTGGGTTTGTCTTGACCTGATAGTTTGAAACCTACAATAATGTACATTTGGCTTGGGTTTGTCTTGACCTGAGAACAGTTTGAAACCTACAATAATGTACATTTGGCTTGGGTTTGTCTTGACCTGAGAACAGTTTGAAACCTACAATAATGTACATTTGGCTTGGGTTTGTCTTGACCTGAGAACAGTTTGAAACCTACAATAATGTACATTTGGCTTGGGTTTGTCTTGACCTGAGAACAGTTTGAAACCTACAATAATGTACATTTGGCTTGGGTTTGTCTTGACCTGAGAACAGTTTGAAACCTACAATAATGTACATTTGGCTTGGGTTTGTCTTGACCTGAGAACAGTTTGAAACCTACAATAATGTACATTTGGCTTGGGTTTGTCTTGACCTGAGAACAGTTTGAAACCTACAATAATGTACATTTGGCTTGGGTTTGTCTTGACCTGAGAACAGTTTGAAACCTACAATAATGTACATTTGGCTTGGGTTTGTCTTGACCTGAGAACAGTTTGAAACCTACAATAATGTACATTTGGCTTGGGTTTGTCTTGACCTGAGAACAGTTTGAAACCTACAATAATGTACATTTGGCTTGGGTTTGTCTTGACCTGAGAACAGTTTGAAACCTACAATAATGTACATTTGGCTTGGGTTTGTCTTGACCTGAGAACAGTTTGAAACCTACAATAATGTACATTTGGCTTGGGTTTGTCTTGACCTGAGAACAGTTTGAAACCTACAATAATGTACATTTGGCTTGGGTTTGTCTTGACCTGAGAACAGTTTGAAACCTACAATAATGTACATTTGGCTTGGGTTTGTCTTGACCTGAGAACAGTTTGAAACCTACAATAATGTACATTTGGCTTGGGTTTGTCTTGACCTGAGAACAGTTTGAAACCTACAATAATGTACATTTGGCTTGGGTTTGTCTTGACCTGAGAACAGTTTGAAACCTACAATAATGTACATTTGGCTTGGGTTTGTCTTGACCTGAGAACAGTTTGAAACCTACAATAATGTACATTTGGCTTGACCTGGTTTGTCTTGACCTGAGAACAGTTTGAAACCTACAATAATGTACATTTGGCTTGGGTTTGTCTTGACCTGAGAACAGTTTGAAACCTACAATAATGTACATTTGGCTTGGGTTTGTCTTGACCTGAGAACAGTTTGAAACCTACAATAATGTACATTTGGCTTGGGTTTGTCTTGACCTGAGAACAGTTTGAAACCTACAATAATGTACATTTGGCTTGGGTTTGTCTTGACCTGAGAACAGTTTGAAACCTACAATAATGTACATTTGGCTTGGGTTTGTCTTGACCTGAGAACAGTTTGAAACCTACAATAATGTACATTTGGCTTGGGTTTGTCTTGACCTGAGAACAGTTTGAAACCTACAATAATGTACATTTGGCTTGGGTTTGTCTTGACCTGAGAACAGTTTGAAACCTACAATAATGTACATTTGGCTTGGGTTTGTCTTGACCTGAGAACAGTTTGAAACCTACAATAATGTACATTTGGCTTGGGTTTGTCTTGACCTGAGAACAGTTTGAAACCTACAATAATGTACATTTGGCTTGGGTTTGTCTTGACCTGAGAACAGTTTGAAACCTACAATAATGTACATTTGGCTTGGGTTTGTCTTGACCTGAGAACAGTTTGAAACCTACAATAATGTACATTTGGCTTGGGTTTGTCTTGACCTGAGAACAGTTTGAAACCTACAATAATGTACATACCTGAGAACAGTGTACATTTGGCTTGGGTTTGTCTTGACCTGAGAACAGTTTGAAACCTACAATAATGTACATTTGGCTTGGGTTTGTCTTGACCTGAGAGTTTGAAACCTACAATAATGTACATTTGGCTTGGGTTTGTCTTGACCTGAGAACAGTTTGAAACCTACAATAATGTACATTTGGCTTGGGTTTGTCTTGACCTGAGAACAGTTTGAAACCTACAATAATGTACATTTGGCTTGGGTTTGTCTTGACCTGAGAACAGTTTGAAACCTACAATAATGTACATTTGGCTTGGGTTTGTCTTGACCTGAGAACAGTTTGAAACCTACAATAATGTACATTTGGCTTGGGTTTGTCTTGACCTGAGAACAGTTTGAAACCTACAATAATGTACATTTGGCTTGGGTTTGTCTTGACCTGAGAACAGTTTGAAACCTACAATAATGTACATTTGCTTGGGTTTGTCTTGACCTGAGAACAGTTTGAAACCTACAATAATGTACATTTGGAGAACTTTGAAACCTACAATAATGTACATTTGGCTTGGGTTTGTCTTGACCTGAGAACAGTTTGAAACCTACAATAATGTACATTTGGCTTGGGTTTGTCTTGACCTGAGAACAGTTTGAAACCTACAATAATGTACATTTGGCTTGGGTTTGTCTTGACCTGAGAACAGTTTGAAACCTACAATAATGTACATTTGGCTTGGGTTTGTCTTGACCTGAGAACAGTTTGAAACCTACAATAATGTACATTTGGCTTGGGTTTGTCTTGACCTGAGAACAGTTTGAAACCTACAATAATGTACATTTGGCTTGGGTTTGTCTTGACCTGAGAACAGTTTGAAACCTACAATAATGTACATTTGGCTTGAGTTTGTCTTGACCTGAGAACAGTTTGAAACCTACAATAATGTACATTTGGCTTGGGTTTGTCTTGACCTGAGAACAGTTTGAAACCTACAATAATGTACATTTGGCTTGGGTTTGTCTTGACCTGAGAACAGTTTGAAACCTACAATAATGTACATTTGGCTTGGGTTTGTCTTGACCTGAGAACAGTTTGAAACCTACAATAATGTACATTTGGCTTGGGTTTGTCTTGACCTGAGAACAGTTTGAAACCTACAATAATGTACATTTGGCTTGGGTTTGTCTTGACCTGAGAACAGTTTGAAACCTACAATAATGTACATTTGGCTTGGGTTTGTCTTGACCTGAGAACAGTCTTAATGTACATTTGGCTTGGGTTTGTCTTGACCTGAGAACAGTTTGAAACCTACAATAATGTACATTTGGCTTGGGTTTGTCTTGACCTGAGAACAGTTTGAAACCTACAATAATGTACATTTGGCTTGGGTTTGTCTTGACCTGAGAACAGTTTGAAACCTACAATAATGTACATTTGGCTTGGGTTTGTCTTGACCTGAGAACAGTTTGAAACCTACAATAATGTACATTTGGCTTGGGTTTGTCTTGACCTGAGAACAGTTTGAAACCTACAATAATGTACATTTGGCTTGGGTTTGTCTTGACCTGAGAACAGTTTGAAACCTACAATAATGTACATTTGGCTTGGGTTTGTCTTGACCTGAGAACAGTTTGAAACCTACAATAATGTACATTTGGCTTGGGTTTGTCTTGACCTGAGAACAGTTTGAAACCTACAATAATGTACATTTGGCTTGGGTTTGTCTTGACCTGAGAACAGTTTGAAACCTACAATAATGTACATTTGGCTTGACCTTTTCTTGAGTTTGAAACCTCAATAATGACATTTGGCTTGACCTGAGAACAGTTTGAAACCTACAATAATGTACATTTGGCTTGGGTTTGTCTTGACCTGAGAACAGTTTGAAACCTACAATAATGTACATTTGGCTTGGGTTTGTCTTGACCTGAGAACAGTTTGAAACCTACAATAATGTACATTTGGCTTGGGTTTGTCTTGACCTGAGAACAGTTTGAAACCTACAATAATGTACATTTGGCTTGGGTTTGTCTTGACCTGAGAACAGTTTGAAACCTACAATAATGTACATTTGGCTTGGGTTTGTCTTGACCTGAGAACAGTTTGAAACCTACAATAATGTACATTTGGCTTGGGTTTGTCTTGACCTGAGAACAGTTTGAAACCTACAATAATGTACATTTGGCTTGGGTTTGTCTTGACCTGAGAACAGTTTGAAACCTACAATAATGTACATTTGGCTTGGGTTTGTCTTGACCTGAGAACAGTTTGAAACCTACAATAATGTACATTTGGTTTGGGTTTGTCTTGACCTGAGAACAGTTTGAAACCTACAATAATGTACATTTGGCTTGGGTTTGTCTTGACCTGATAGTTTGAAACCTACAATAATGTACATTTGGCTTGGTTTGTCTTGACCTGAGAACAGTTTGAAACCAACAATAATGTACATTTGGCTTGGGTTTGTCTTGACCTGAGAACAGTTTGAAACCTACAATAATGTACATTTGGCTTGGGTTTGTCTTGACCTGAGAACAGTTTGAAACCACAATAATGTACATTTGGCTTGGGTTTGTCTTGACCTGAGAACAGTTTGAAACCTACAATAATGTACATTTGGCTTGGGTTTGTCTTGACCTGAGAACAGTTTGAAACCTACAATAATGTACATTTGGCTTGGGTTTGTCTTGACCTGAGAACAGTTTGAAACCTACAATAATGTACATTTGGCTTGGGTTTGTCTTGACCTGATAGTTTGAAACCTACAATAATGTACATTTGGCTTGGGTTTGTCTTGACCTGAGAACAGTTTGAAACCAACAATAATGTACATTTGGCTTGGGTTTGTCTTGACCTGAGAACAGTTTGAAACCTACAATAATGTGCATTTGGTTTGGGTTTGTCTTGACCTGAGAACAGTTTGAAACCTACAATAATGTACATTTGGCTTGGGTTTGTCTTGACCTGAGAACAGTTTGAAACCTACAATAATGTACATTTGGCTTGGGTTTGTCTTGACCTGAGAACAGTTTGAAACCTACAATAATGTACATTTGCTTGGGTTTGTCTTGACCTGATAGTTTGAAACCTACAATAATGTACATTTGGCTTGGGTTTGTCTTGACCTGAGAACAGTTTGAAACCTACAATAATGTACATTTGGCTTGGGTTTGTCTTGACCTGAGAACAGTTTGAAACCTACAATAATGTACATTTGGCTTGGGTTTGTCTTGACCTGAGAACAGTTTGAAACCTACAATAATGTACATTTGGCTTGGGTTTGTCTTGACCTGAGAACAGTTTGAAACCTACAATAATGTACATTTGGCTTGGGTTTGTCTTGACCTGAGAACAGTTTGAAACCTACAATAATGTACATTTGGTTTGGGTTTGTCTTGACCTGAGAACAGTTTGAAACCTACAATAATGTACATTTGGCTTGGGTTTGTCTTGACCTGATAGTTTGAAACCTACAATAATGTACATTTGGCTTGGGTTTGTCTTGACCTGAGAACAGTTTGAAACCTACAATAATGTACATTTGGCTTTGTCTTGACCTGAGAACAGTTTGAAACCTACAATAATGTACATTTGGCTTGGGTTTGTCTTGACCTGATAGTTTGAAACCTACAATAATGTACATTTGGCTTGGGTTTGTCTTGACCTGAGAACAGTTTGAAACCTACAATAATGTACATTTGGCTTGGGTTTGTCTTGACCTGAGAACAGTTTGAAACCTACAATAATGTACATTTGGCTTGGGTTTGTCTTGACCTGAGAACAGTTTGAAACCTACAATAATGTACATTTGGCTTGGGTTTGTCTTGACCTGAGAACAGTTTGAAACCTACAATAATGTACATTTGGCTTGGGTTTGTCTTGACCTGAGAACAGTTTGAAACCTACAATAATGTACATTTGGCTTGGGTTTGTCTTGACCTGAGAACAGTTTGAAACCTACAATAATGTACATTTGGCTTGG
>NW_027467782.1:19425931-19470594 GCF_004210375.1 Tachypleus tridentatus | reverse complement strand
CAAGTGTCACTCGTTAATGTAACACTGTTATTATACAAAGAACAAGAAACAATGTAATGTTAATATATCACTTGATTACAAAGAACAAATAAACCGTGTAATCATGTTAATATAACATTCTGTTACATAGAACAAGAATCATGTTAATACTCTTGCCTTGTATATATAGAACAAGAAACACGTTATTGTAACACTTGTTATAAAGAACAAAGAGACCTGTGTTTTTGTAACAATTTGTTACAAAACAACAAGAGACCTTCAAGTCAATATAACACTTGTTACAAAGGAACAAGAGAACTCACGTGTTAATGAGAACACTTTTTATAAAGGAACAAATACACTCGTGTGTAATGAGAACATTCTTTTATAAAGAAATAATACACTCGTGTTAATGAAAACGCTTGTTAAAAAGAACAATACACACGTGTTAATTGTAACACTTGTTAAAAAGAACAATACAACCTCGTGTTAATTTAACACTTGTTAAAAAGAACAATACACTCATTAATTTAGCACTTGTTACAAATTATTTTAATGTTAAAGAACAAGAGAACTCAGTGTTATGTAACCCTAGTTACAAAAAAGAACATGAAATATTCTATATTAGTAACAAATGTTATATTAACATCAGTGTTTCTTGTTCTTTGTAACAAGTGTTACATTAACATCGAGTGTCTCTTGTTCTTTGTAACAAGTGTTACATTAACACGAGTTCTCTTGTTCTTTGAAACAAGTGTTATATTAACATGATTGTCTCTTGTTCTTTGTAACAAGTGTTATAAATTGAGTCTTGTTCTGTAACAGTGTTCTGCAGGTTCTCTCGTTCTTTGTAATAAGTGTTACATTAACATGAGTGTCTCCTTGTTCTTGTAACAAGTGTTACATTAACACGAGTTCTCTTTGCTTAATAAGTGTTACATTAACATGATTGTCTCTTGTTCTTGTAGCAAGTGTTACATTAACACGAGTTCTCAGTTCTTTGTAACAAGTGTTACATTAACATGAGTGTCTCTTGTTCTTTGTCATCATTGAGTGTTACATAAACACGAGTTCTCTTGTTCTTTGTAACAAGTGTTATATTAACATGAGTTGTCTTACTCTTTGATACAGTGTTACATAACAGTGTCTTTTGTTCTTTGTAACTAGTGTTATATTAACATGTTGCTATTACAAAGAACAAGAGATAACTTGCTATCAGTGTTTATCTAACACTTGTTACAATGAACAACAGACTCTCGTATTAATATAACACTTGTTACAAAGAACTTGACACTCATGTTAATGTAATACTTGTTACAAAAGAACAAGAAACAATCATATCAATGTAACACTTATTGCAAAGAACAAGAAATCGTTTTAATGTATCACTTGTTAGAAAGAACAATAAACAATCATGTTAATGTAACACTTGTTACAAAGAATAAGAAACACTAATATTAGTTTAATACTTGTTACAAACAACAAGAGAAATCCATAAAAATGTAACACTTGTTCCAAAGAACAAGAGACTCTTGTTAAAATGTAACACTTGTTAGAAAGAACAAGAGCATTACTGATGTTAATATAACACTTCTTACAAAAGAACAAGAAACACTCACCTTATCTAACACTTGTTAAGAAGAACAAGAGACCGATGTTTATGTAACAAGTGTTACATTAACATGAATGTTTCATGAAAATGTGTACACTAGTTACATAAACAACAGACACACGTGTTTTTGTAACATATGTTGTTATATTAACATGATTGCTTCTTAATATAACACTTGTTACAGAAGAACAAGAGACACTCATGTTTACTTGTAACAACTTGTTACATTAACAGAGTGACAATCATGTTTATGTAACAAGTGTTACAAAAGAAGAACATCTCATGTTCTTTGTAACAGAGTGTTATATTAACATGTTACAATTATGTTTATGTTACTTGTTACAAGAACAATAGCCTTTCATGTTAATGTAACACTTGTCACAAAAGAACAAGGGACACTCGTATTAATATAACACCTGTTACAAAGAACAAGAGACACTCATGTTAATATAACATTTGTTACAAAGAACAAGAGAACTCGTGTTAATGTAATATTTTGTTATAAAGAACAAGAGAACTCATTAATAGAAAACTTGGAACAAAGAACAGGAGACACTCGTGTTAATCGTGACAGTTTGTTACAAAGAACAAGACACACTCGTGTTAAATTAACACTTTTATTACAGAAAAGAGACACTCATGTTAATGTTACACTTGTTACAAAGAACAAGAGACAATCATGTTAATCTAACACTTGTTATTAAAGTACAAGAAAATCATTTTAATCTAACACTTGTTACAAAGAACAAGAGACATTCATGTTAATGTAACACTTGTTACAAAGAACAAGAGAACACTTCTTGTTATTATAACACTTGTTACAAGAACAAGAGAACTCGTGATGTTAATGTTAACAACTTGTTACATTAATATTAATGTAACTCTTGTTATATTGTAACTGCCTCTTGTTACATAAACACATGAGTCAATTCTCTTGTTCTTGTAAGAAGTTCTTGTTTATTAACAATGATTGTTTCTTTCTTCTTTTGTAACAAGTGTTATATTAACATGAGGTGTCTTCTTCTTTGTAACAAGTGTTAAATTAACACGAGTGTCTTGTTCTTTGTAACAAGTGTTACATTAACACGAGTTCTCCTCTTTTATAAAAGTTTTTCATTAACAGGTTCTCTTGTTCTTTAACAAGTGTTATATTAACACGAGTCTCTTGTTCTTTGTCACATGTGTTACATAAACATGAGTCTCTCTTGTTCTTGTAACAAGTGTTACATTTTCATGAGTGTCTTTTGTTCTTTGTAACAAGTGTTACATTAACATGAGTGTCGTGTTCTTTGTAACAAGTGTTATATTAACATGTTACTTCTGCAACAACAAAGTACAAGTGACTATCATGTTAATGTAACACTTGTTACAAAGAACAAGAGAACTCGTATTAATATAACACTTGTTACAAAGAACGTAGACACTCATGTTAATATTAACACTTATTACAAAGAACAAGAAACAATCATATTAATGTAACACTTGTTACAAAGAACAAGAAGTCGTGTTAATGTAATACTTGTTAGAATAAGCAGGAGACACTCGTGTTAATGTGACACTTGTTACAAAGAACAAGAGACACCAATATTAGTTTAATACTTATTGCAAAGAACAAGAGACATTGATTTTAATATAACACTTGTTACAAAGAACAAGAGAAATCTTGTTAATATAACACTTGTTAGAAAGAACAAGAGACATTGATGTTAATGTAACACTTGTTACAATTAACAAGAAACAAATGTTAATCTAACACGTTTCAAAGAACAAGAGACACTGATGTTCAATATAACAAGTGTTACATTAATAGAATGTTTCATGTTCTTTTGTAACTAGGTTACATAAACACGAGTTCTTTGTTCTTGTAACAAGTGTTAAATTAACATGAGACATTGTTCTTTGTAACAAGTGTTAAATTAACACGAGTGTATTGTTCTTTTAACAAGTGTTAAATTAACACGAGTGTATTGTTCTTTTAACAAGTGTTAAATTAACACGAGTGTATTGTTCTTTTTAACAAGTGTTACATTAACATGAATGTCTAACATGAGGTTGTTCTTTTTAACAAGTGTTATATTAACGTGAGTGTTTTCTTGTTCTTTTAACAAGTGTTACATTAACATGATTGTGTCTCTTGTTCTTTGTAACAAGTGTTATATTAACACGAGTGTCTCTTGTTCTTTGTAACAAGTGTTACATTAACACGAGTGTCTTGTTCTTTGTAACAAGTGTTACATAAATATGATTGTTTCTTGTTCTTTGTAACAAGTGTTACATTAACATGAGTGTCTTGTTCTTTGTAACAAGTGTTATATTAACACGAGTTGTCTTTGTTTCTTGTAACAAGTATTACATTAACATGAGTTCTCTTGTTCTTTGTAACAAGTTATATTAACATGTTATATTAACATATTACTTGTTACTTTGTAACAATAGTCTCATGTTAATGTAACACTTGTCACAAAGAACAAGAACCTGATTAATATAACACCTGTTACAAAGAACAAGAGACACTCATGTTAATGTAACATTTGTTACAAAGAACAAGAGAACTCGTGTTAATGTAATACTTGTTTAAAGAACAAGAAAACTCATTAATAGAAAACTTGGAACAATAAGCAGGAGACACTCATGTTAATGTGACACTTGTTACAAAGAACAAGACACACTCGTTATAATTTAACACTTTTACACAGAAAGAGACACTCATGTTAACACACTAATATTAGGCAAAGAACAAGAGAAATGTTTTAATATAACACTTGTTACAAAGAACAAGAGACATTCATCTTAATGTAACACTTGTTGCAAAGAACAAGAGACATTCATGTTATGTAACACTTGTTAGAAAGAACAAGAGACATTGTTAATGTAACACTTGTTTTCATGTTAATCTACAAAGAACAAGAGAACTCGTGTTAATTAATTCTTTTGTTTTAATAGAAAAGAACAAGAACACTGATGTTTTATAACAAGTGTTACATTAATATGAATAGTCATCAGTTGTTCTTTGTAACTAGTAACACTTGTTATTAACACGAGTTCTCTTGTTCTTTGTAACAAGTGTTATATTAACATGATGTATCTTGTTCTTTGTAACAAGTGTTACATTTACATGAATGTCTTTCTTTTTTGTAACAAGTGTTACATTAACATGAATGTCTCTTGTTCTTTGTAACAAGTGTTATATTAACACGAGTTCTCTTGTTCTTTGTAACAAGTGTTACATTAACATGAGTCTCTTGTTCTCTTTGTTCAAGTTGTTATGTAACATTGATTTCTCTTGTGTAATTAACATGAGTGTCTCTTGTTCTTTGTAACAAGTGTTATATTAACACGAGTTCTCTTGTTCTTTGTAACAAGTGTTACATTAACATGAAGTGTCTCTTGTTCTTTGTAACAAGTGTTACATTAACATGAGTGTCTGTGTTCTTGTAACAAGTGTTATATTAACATGAGTTACTTTTGTAAAAGTGTTACATTGACAAAGAGACTCTCATGTTAATGTAACACTTGTTATCAAGAATGAGAACTCATGTTAATTTATAACACTTGTTACAAAAGAAGAGAGTGTCTTTATGTTAATGTAACACTTGTTATGTTAAGAACAAGAGACAATCATGTTAATATTAACACTTGTTACAAAGAACAAGAGACACTTCATGGCTATAACACTTGTTACAAAGAACAAGAACTCATATTAATATAACACTTGTTACAAAGAACAAAGACAATCATGTTAATATAACACTTGTTACAAAGAACAAGAAAACTCGTGTTAATGTAACACTTGTTATAAAAACAAGAGACACTCGTGTTAATGTAACACTTGTTACAAAGAACAAGAGACACTCATGTTAATGTAACACTTGTTACAAAGAACAAGAGACAATCGTGTTAATATAACACTTGTTACAAAGAACAAGAGTTAATGTCACTTGTTAATGTAACACTTGTTACAAAGAACAGAAGAGACACTCGTGTTAATGTAACACTTGTTACAAAAGAACAAGAGACCTCATGTCAATATAACACTTGTTACAAAGAACAAGAGAACTCGTGTTAATGAAACATTTCTTACTTGTTACAAAGAACAAGAGACACTCGTGTTAATATAACACTTGTTACAAAGAACAAGAGACACTCGTAATAGTAACAATGTTAACACTTGTTACAAAGAACAAGAAATTAATGTCATGTTAATTGACATAACACTTGTTACAAAGAACAAGAGACAATGTCTCGTGTTAATGTAACACTTGTTACAAAGAACAAGAAACATATCATGTTAATGTAACACTTGTTACAAAGAACAAGACAACAAGTGTTAATCTAACACTTGTTAAAAGTTCTTTAAAAGAAACACACATGTTAATCTAACACTTGTTACAAAGAACAAGAAACACTCATGTTAATGTAACACTTGTTACAAAGAACAAGATGAGAACTCGTGTTAATGTAACACTTGTTACAAGAACATGAGACACTCATGTTTAATGTAACACTTGTTACAATTAACACAAGTGTTTAAGATTAACTCTTGTTCTTTACTAACAAGTGTTACATAAACACGAGTTCTTGTTCTTTGTAACAAGTGTTATATTAACATGATTGTTTCTTGTTCTTTGTAACAAGTGTTAAATTAAACATGAGTGTCTCTTGTTCTTTGTAACAAGTGTTATATTAACACGAGTGTCTTTTCTTGTTCTTTTGTAACAAGTGTTACATTAACATGAGTGTCTTGTTCTTTGTAACAAGTGTTAAATTAACACGAGTGTGTCTTGTTCTTTGTAATAACAAGTGTTATATTAACACGAGTTCTCTTGTTCTTTGTAACAAGTGTTAAATTAACATGATTGTCTCTTGTTTTTATTAACAAGTTAATATAAAACTTGTTATATTAACACGAGTGTTCTCTTGTTCTTTGTAACAAGTGTTACATTAACACGAGTTCTCTTGTTCTTTGTTAACAAGTGTTATATTAAACGAGTTCTCTTGTTCTTTGTAACAAGTGTTAACATTAACACGAGTTCTCTTGTTCTTTGTAACAAGTGTTACATTAACATGAGTGTCTCTTGTTCTTTGTAACAAGTGTTATATTAACACGAGTTCTCTTGTTCTTTGTAACAAGTGTTAAATTAACATGAGTGTCTCTTGTTCTTTGTAAAAAGTGTTACATTAACATGAGTGTGTTCTTGTTCTTTGTAACTGAAGTGTTATATTAACATGTTACTTCTCTTTCTTTGTAACAAGTGTTACATTAACATGTTAATGTAACACTTGTAACAAAGAACAAGAGAACTCGTGTTAATGTAACACTTGTTACAAAGAACAAGACACTCTTGTTAATGTAATATGTTAATATTACATGTTAATGTAACACTTGTTACAAGAACTTGTCGTGTTAATAACACAAGAAGACACTCGTGTTAATGTAACACTTGTTACAAAGAACAAGAGACACATGTTAATGTAATACTTGTTTCAAAGAACAAGAGAAATCGTTTTAATATAACACTTGTTACAAAGAACAAGAGAACTCTTGTGTTAATGTAACACTTGTTACAAAGAACAAGAGACATTCATGTTAATGTAACACTTGTTACAAAGAACAAGAAACAATCATGTTAATATAACACTTGTTACAAAGAACAAGAGAACTCGTGTTTATGTAACACTAGTTACAAAGAACATGAGACATTCATGTTAATGTAACACTTGTTATATTAACATCAGTGTCTCTTGTTCTTTGTAACAAGTGTTACATTAACATGAATGTCTCTTGTTCTTTCTAACAAGTGTTATACATTAACAAGATTTCTCTTGTTCTTTGTAACAAGTGTTAAATTAACACGAATGTCTCTTGTTCTTTGTAACAAGTGTTATATTAACATGATTGAGTTTCTTGTTCTTTGTAACAAGTGTTAAATTAACACGAGTGTCTTTTCTTTGTTCTTTGTAACAAGTGTTACATTAACACGAGTGTCTTGTTCTTTTAACAAGTGTTACATTAACACGAGTGTCTCTTTGTTCTTTGTAACAAGTGTTACATTAACATGATTGTGTCTTGTTCTTTGTAACAAGTGTTACATTAACATGAGTGTCTTGTTCTTTGTAACAAGTGTTATTAATTAACACGAGTTCTCTTGTTCTTTGTAACAAGTGTTACATTAACAGGAGTGTCATTGTTAATTGTAACAAGTGTTTAGATTAACACGAGTTCTCTTGTTCTTTGTAACAAGAAAATACACATTGTTAATAACACTTGTTACAAAGAACAGAGACACTCGTGTTAATGTAACACTTGTTACAAAGAACAAGAGTTCTCATGTTAATGTAACACTTGTTACAAAGAACAAGTCTTTTCGTGTTTATGTAACAAGTGTTACATACAACAAAGAACATATAACATTCATATTAATGTAACACTTGTTATATTAACAAGAGTGTCTCTTGTTATTGTTTTGTAAAAAGTGTTAGATTAACATGATTGTTTCTTGTTCTTTGTAACAAGTGTTACATTAACATGAATGTCTCTTGTTCTTTGTAACAAGTGTTACATTAACACGATTTCTCTTGTTCTTTGTAACAAGTGTTATATTAACATGAGTGTCTCTTGTTCTTTTGTAACAAGTGTTACATTAACATGAGTGTTTCTGTTCTTTGTAACAAGTGTTAAATTAACACGAGTGTGTCTTGTTCTTTGTAACAAGTGTCACATTAACACGAGTGTCTCCTGTTTATTGTAACAAGTGTTACATTAACATGAGTTTTCTTGTTCTTTGTAACAAGTGTTACATTAACATGAGTGTCTTGTTCTTTGTAACAAGTGTTATATTAACATGAGTGTCTTGTTCTTTGTAACAAGTGTATATTAATATTAACTATTGTTCTTTGTAACAAGTGTTACTTTGTAACAAGAGAGGTAACATGTTAATATAACACTTGTTACAAAAGAATGTTAGACACTCATGTTAATGTAACACTTGTTACAAAGAACAAGAGACACTCGTGTTAATGTAACACTTGTTACAAAAACAACAAAGAATGTAACAATCGTGTTAATGTAACACTTGTTACAAAGAACAAGAGACACTCGTGTTAATGTAACACTTGTTACAAAGAACAAGAGACACTCGTGTTAATGTAACACTTGTTACAAAGAACAAGAGACACTCATGTTAATGTAACACTTGTTATCAAAAGAACAAGAGACACTCATGTTAATGTAACACTTGTTAAAGAAAAGAACAAGAGAACTCGTGTTAATATAACACTTGTTACAAAGAACAAGAGACAATCATGTTATATGTAACACTTGTTTCAAAGAACAAGAGAACTCGTGTTAATATAACACTTGTTACAAAGAACAAGAGACACTCATGTTAATGTAACACTTGTTACAAAAACAAGAAACAATGTAATGTTAATATAACACTTGTTTGTAACAAGATTAAGAGAACTCATAATATAACACTTGTTACAAAAAACACGAGAGACAATCATCTTTTATGTTAAACACTTGTTACAAAGAACAAGAGACACTCATGTTAATGTAACACTTGTTACATAAAAAGAAACTCATGTTAATGTAACACTTGTTACAAAGAACAAGAGACACTCGTGTTAAGTATTGTTAACACTTGTTACAAAGAACAAGAGACACTCGTGTTAATATAACACTTGTTACAAAAGAACAAGAGAACTCATGTTAATGTAACACTTTTACAAAGAACAAGAGACACTCGTGTTAATGTAACACTTGTTACAAAAGAACAAGACACTCGTGTTAATTTAACACTTGTTACAAAGAACAAGAGACACTCGTGTTAATGTAACACTTGTTACAAAGAACAAGACACTCGTGTTAATTTAACACTTGTTACAAAGAACAAGACACTCGTGTTAATTTAACACTTGTTAAAAGAACAAGAGACACTCGTGTTAATTTAACACTTGTTACAAAGAACAAGAGACAATCATGTTAATTTAACACTTGTTACAAAGAACAAGAGAACTCGTGTTTATGTAACCCTTGTTACAAAGAACATGAAACATTCATATTAATGTAACACTTGTTATATTAACATCAGTGTCTCTTGTTCTTTGTAAACGTGTTAGATTAACATGATTGTTTCTTGTTCTTTGTAACAAGTGTTACATTAACATCAATGTCTCTTGTTCTTTGTAACAAGTGTTATATTAACATGAGATTTCTCTTGTTCTTTGTAACAAGTGTTATATTAAAATTAGTTCTCTTGTTCTTTGTAACAAGTGTTACATTAACATGATTGTCTCTTGTTCTTTTGTAACAAGTGTTACATTAACACGAGTTCTCTTGTTCTTTGTAACAAGTGTTTCATTAACATGAGTGTCTTGTTCTTTGTAACAAGTGTTACATTAACACGAGTGTCTCTTGTTCTTTGTAACAAGTGTTACATTAACATGAGTGTCTCTTGTTCTTTGTAACAAGTGTTACATTAACATGAGTGTGTCTTGTTCTTTGTAACAAGTGTTACATTAACATGAGTGTCTCTTGTTCTTTGTAACAATTAATACGTGAGTTCTCTTGTTCTTTGTACATTGTTACATTAACATGAGTTCTCTTGTTACTTTGTAACAAGTGTTACATTAACATGATAGTCACTTGTACTTTGAACAAAAGAAACATGTTAATATAACACTTGTTACAAAGAACAAGAGACACTCATGTTAATGTAACACTTGTTACAAAGAACAAGAGACACTCATGTTAATGTAACACTTGTTACAAAGAACAAGAGAACACTCGTGTTAATGTAACACTTGTTACAAAGAACAAGAGACAATCTGTGTCAATGTAACACTTGTTACAAAGAACAAGAACTTGTTGTTAATGTAACACAAGAACAAGAGACACTCGTGTTAATGTAACACTTGTTATAAAGAACAAGAGAACTGATGTTAATATAACACTTGTTACATTAAAGAACAAGAGAACTCGTGTTAATATAACACTTGTTACAAAGAACAAGACACTCTCGTTAACAAATGTTACATTAAACTCTTGTTCTTTGTAACAAGAAGTTTATTAACACGAGTCGTTGTTCTTGTAACAAGTTAACATGAGAACAAGATGTTAACTGTTTCATAAAGTGTTACTGATTAATATATTAACACGAGTGTCTTGTTTCTTTGTAACAAAAATTTATGTCTCTTGTTCTTTGTAACAAGTGTTACAAAAACAACACTCTTGTTTTAAAAAGTTAATTAACATGTTAAGAGACACTCGTGTTAATGTTAACACTTGTTACAAAGAACAAGAGAACTCATGTTAATATAACACTTTTGTTACAAAGAACAAGAGACAGTGTTAATGTAACACTTGTTACAAAGAACAAAATGTTAATATAACACTTGTTACACTCATGTTAATTTAACACTTGTTACAAAGAACAAGAGACAATCATGTTTGTTACACTTGTTACACTTAATTAACACTCGTTACTTGTTACAAAGAACAAGAACAAGAACATGTTAATGTAACACTTGTTACAAAGAACAAGAGACAATCATGTTAATATAACAAGTGTTACATTAACAAGAGACACTGATGTTCTTTATAACAAGTGTTACATTAACATGAATGTTTCTTGTTCTTTGTAACAAGTGTTACATTAACACAAAGTGTCTTGTTCTTTGTAACAAGTGTTATATTAACACGATTGTATTGTTCTTTTAACAAGTGTTAAATTAACACGAGTGTATTGTTCTTTTAACAAGTGTTAAATTAACACGAGTGTATTGTTCTTTTTTTTTAACAAGTGTTAAATTAACACGAGTGTATTGTTCTTTTTTTAACAAGTGTTAAATTAACACGAGTGTATTGTTCTTTTTAACAAGTGTTTCATTAACACGAGTGTATTGTTCTTTTAACAAGTGTTTCATTAACACGAGTGTATTGTTCTTTATAACAAGTGTTTCATTAACACGAGTTCTCTTGTTCTTTGTAACAAGTGTTATATTAACATGAGGTCTCTTGTTCTTTTAACAAGTGTTACATTTTTTAACAAGTGTTACATTAACACGGTCTCTTGTTGTTTTAACAAGTGTTACATTAACAAGTCTCTTGTAACAAGTGTATACATAACATGAGTGTTTCTTGTTCTATATAACAAGTGTTATATTAACATGATTGTTTATTGTTCTTTGTATCAAGTGATATATTAACATGATTGTTTCTTGTTCTTTGTAACAAGTGTTACATTAACATGAGTGTCTCTTGTTCTTTGTAACAAGTGTTACATTAACATGATTGTCTCTTGTTTTTTGTAACAAGTGTTAATATTAACATGAGTGTCTCTTGTTTCTTTGTAACAAGTGTTATATTAACATGATTGTTTCTTGTTCTTTGTAACAAGTGTTACATTAACACGAGTGTCTCTTGTTCTTTGTAACAAGTGTTACATTAACACGAGTGTCTCTTGTTCTTTGTAACAAGTGTTACATTAACACGAGTGTCTCTTGTTCTTTGTAACAAGTGTTACATTAACACGAGTGTCTCTTGTTCTTTGTAACAAGTGTTACATTAACACGAGTGTCTTTTGTTTTTGTAACAAGTGTTACATTAACATGAATGTCTTGTTCTTTGTAACAAGTGTTATATTAACATGTTATATTAACATATTACTTGTTACAAAGTACAAGAGACTATCATGTTAATGTAACACTTGTTACAAAGAACAAGAGAACTCGTATTAATATAACACTTGTTACAAAGAACTAGAGACACTCATGTTAATGTAACATTTGTTACAAAGAACAAGAGAACTCGTGTTAATGTAATACTTGTTATAAAGAACAAGAAAACTCATTAATAGAAAACTTGGAACAATAAGCAGGAGACACTCGTGTTAATGTAACACTTGTTACAAAGAACAAGACACACTCGTTATAATTTAACACTTTTTTACACAGAAAGAGACACTCATGTTAATGTTACACTTGTTACAAAAAGAACAAGAGACACTAATATTAGGTTAAGTTGCAAAGAACAAGAGAAATCGTTTTAATATAACACTTGTTACAAAGAACAAGAGACATTCATCTTAATGTAACACTTGTTGCAAAGAACAAGAGAAATCTTGTTATTATAACACTTGTTATTCTTGTTTATAACACTTGTTACAAAGAACAAGAGACATTGATGTTAATGTAACACTTGTTACAAAGAACAAGAAACAATCATGTTAATCTAACACGTTTCAAAGAACAAGAGACACTGATGTCAATATAACAAGTGTTACATTAATATGAATGTTTCATGTTCTTTGTAACTAGGGTTACATAAACACGAGTTCTCTTGTTCTTTGTAACAAGTGTTATATTAACATGATTGTCTTGTTCTTTGTAACAAGTGTTAAATTAACACGAGTGTATTGTTCTTTTTAACAAGTGTTAAATTAACACGAGTGTATTGTTCTTTTTAACAAGTGTTAAATTAACACGAGTGTATTGTTCTTTTTAACAAGTGTTAAATTAACACGAGTGTCTTGTTCTTTGTAACAAGTGTTAAATTAACACGAGTGTCTCTTGTTCTTTTAACAAGTGTTAAATTAACACGAGTGTATTGTTCTTTTTAACAAGTGTTAAATTAACACGAGTGTATTGTTCTTTTTAACAAGTGTTAAATTAACACGAGTGTATTGTTCTTTTTAACAAGTGTTAAATTAACACGAGTGTATTGTTCTTTAACACAAGTGTTAAATTAACACGAGTGTATTGTTATTTTAACAAGTGTTAAATTAACACGAGTGTATTGTTAGTGTTAATGTTTTAACAAGTGTTAAATTAACACGAGTGTATTGTTCTTTATAACAAGTGTTACATTAACACGAGTGTATTGTTCTTTATAACAAAGTACAAAGAACATTAACACGAGTTCTCTTGTTCTTTGTAACAAGTCATTAATATTGGAACAATAACATGAGGTCTCTTGTTACAAAGTAACAAGTGTTATAATTACACGTGTTTCTTGTTACAAAGAACAAGAGACACTAATATTACAATTTATTGTTTCTTGTTTATATAACAAGTGTTATATTAACATGATTGTTTATTTTTCTTTGAACAAGTGTTACATTAACATGAGTGTCTCTTGTTCTTTGTAACAAGTGTTAACATAAAGATGATTGTCTCTTGTTTTTGTAACAAGTTTTATATTAACATGAGTTCTCTTATTCTTTGAAACAAGTGTTATATTAACATCATTGTTTCTTGTTTTTGTAACAAGTGTTACATTAACATGAGTGTCTTGTTCTTTGTAACAAGTGTTTCATTAACACGAGTGTCTCTTGTTCTTTGTAACAAGTGTTATATTAACATAATTGTCTCTTGTTCTTTGTAACAAGTGTTACATAAACACGAGTTCTCTTGTTCTTTGTAACAAGTGTTACATTAACATGAGTGTCTTTTGTTCTTTGTAACAAGTGTTACATTAACATGAGTGTCTTGTTCTTTGTAACAAGTGTTATATTAACATGTTACTTCTTACTTGTTGACTATCATGTTAATGTAACACTTGTTACAAAAGAACAAGAGAACTCGTATTAATATAACACTTGTTACAAAGAACTAGACACTCATGTTAATGTAACACTTGTTACAAAGAACAAGAAACAATCATATTAATGTAACACTTGTTACAAAGAACAAGAATGTCTTGTTAATGTAATAACACTTGTTAGAATAAAAGGAGACACTCGTGTTAATGTAACACTTGTTACAAAGAACAAGAGACACTAATATTAGTTTAACACTTATTGTTACAAAGAACAAGAGACATTGATGTTAAATGTAACACTTGTTACAAAGAACAAGAAACAATCATGTTATTGTTAACTGTTTAACAAAGTTAAATTAACAAGAGACACTGTTCAATATAACAAGTGTTACATTAATATGAATGTTTCATGTTCTTTGTAACAAGTGTTAAATTAACACGAGTTGTCTTGTTCTTTGTAACAAGTGTTAAATTAACACGAGTGTATTGTTCTTTTTTAACAAGTGTTAAATTAACACGAGTGTATTGTTCTTTTAACAAGTGTTAAATTAACACGAGTGTATTGTTCTTTTTAACAAGTGTTAAATTAACACGAGTGTATTGTTCTTTTTAACAAGTGTTAAATTAACACGAGTGTATTGTTCTTTTTAAAAGTGTTTCATTAACACGAGTGTATTGTTCTTTATAAAAGTGTTTCATTAACACGAGTTCTCTTGTTCTTTGTAACAAGTGTTATATTGACATGAGGTCTCTTGTGTTACATTCTCATGAGTTGTTTTTTTAACAAGTGTTACATAAACACGGTCTCTTGTTCTTTATAACAAGTGTTATAATAACGTGAGTGTTTCTTGTTCTATATAACAAGTGTTATATTAACATGATTGTTTATTGTTCTTTGTATCAAGTGTTACATTAACATGAGTGTTTCTTGTTCTTTGTAACAAGTGTTACATTAACATGAGTGTCTCTTGTTCTTTGTAAGAAGTGTAACATAAAGATGATTGTCTCTTCTTTTTGTAACAAGTTGTATATTAGCATGAGTTCTCTTATTCTTTGAAACAAGTGTTATATTAACATCATTGTTTCTTGTTTTTTCTAACAAGTGTTACATAAACATGAGTGTCTTGTTCTCTGTAACATGTTTATATTAACATGAGTTCTCTCGTTCTTTGAAACAAGTGTTAATATAACATTATTGTCTCTTGTTCTTTGTAACAAGTGTTATATTAACACGAGTTCTCTTGTTCTTTGTAACAAGTGTTACATTAACATGAGTGTCTTTTGTTCTTTGTAACAAGTGTTACATTAACTTGAGTGTCTCTTGTTCTTTGTAACAAGTGTTACATTAACACGAGTGTCTCTTGTTCTTTGTAACAAGTGTTACATTAACACGAGTGTCTCTTGTTCTTTGTAACAAGTGTTACATTAACACGAGTGTCTCTTGTTCTTTGTAACAAGTGTTACATTAACACGAGTGTCTCTTGTTCTTTGTAACAAGTGTTACATTAAACATGAATGTCTTGTTTTTTGTAACAAGTGTTACATTAATGTTCTTTGTAACAAGTGTTATATTAACATGTTATATTAACATATTACTTGTTACAAAGTACAAGAGCCTCTCATGTTAATGTAACACTTGTTACAAAGAACAAGGGAACTCGTATTAATATAACACCTGTTACAAAGAACTAGAGACACTCATGTTAATGTAACATTTGTTGTTAAAGAACAAGAGAACTCGTGTTAATGTAATACTTGTTATAAAGAACAAGAAAACTCATTAATAGAAAACTTGGAACAATAAGCAGGAGACACTCGTGTTAACGTGACACTTGTTACAAAGAACAAGACACACTCGTTATAATTTAACACTTTTTACACAGAAAGAGATACTCATGTTAATGTTACACTTGTTACAAAGAACAAGAGACACTAATATTAGGTTAATACTTATTGCAAAGAACAAGAGAAATCGTTTTAATATAACACTTGTTACAAAGAACAAGAGACATTCATCTTAATGTAACACTTGTTGCAAAGAACAAGAGAAATCTTGTTATTATAACACTTGTTACAAAGAACAAGAGACATTCATGTTAATGTAACACTTGTTACAAAGAACAAGAGACATTGATGTTAATGTAACACTTGTTACAAAGAACAAGAAACAATCATGTTAATCTAACACGTTTCAAAGAACAAGAGACACTGATGTCAATATAACAAGTGTTACATTAATATGAATGTTTCGTGTTCTTTGTAACTAGGGTTACATAAACACGAGTTCTCTTGTTCTTTGTAACAAGTGTTAAATTAACACGAGTGTATTGTTCTTTTTAACAAGTGTTAAATTAACACGAGTGTATTGTTCTTTTTAACAAGTGTTAAATTAACACGAGTGTATTGTTGTTTTTAACAAGTGTTAAATTAACACGAGTGTATTGTTCTTTTTAACAAGTGTTAAATTAACACGAGTGTATTGTTCTTTGTAACAAGTGTTAAATTAACACGAGTGTATTGTTCTTTTTAACAAGTGTTAAATTAACACGAGTGTATTGTTCTTTTAACAAGTGTTAAATTAACACGAGTGTATTGTTCTTTTAACAAGTGTTAAATTAACACGAGTGTATTGTTCTTTTTAACAAGTGTTAAATTAACACGAGTGTATTGTTCTTTTTAACAAGTGTTAAATTAACACGAGTGTATTGTTCTTTTTAACAAGTGTTAAATTAACACGAGTGTATTGTTCTTTTTAACAAGTGTTAAATTAACACGAGTGTATTGTTCTTTTTAACAAGTGTTAAATTAACACGAGTGTATTGTTCTTTATAAAAGTGTTTCATTAACACGAGTGTATTGTTCTTTATCAAAGTGTTTCATTAACACGAGTTCTCTTGTTCTTTGTAACAAGTGTTATATTGACATGAGGTCTCTTGTTGTTTTTAACAAGTGTTATAATAACGTGTTTCTTGTTCTATATAACAAGTGTTATATTAACATGATTGTTTATTTTTCTTTGAATCAAGTGTTACATTAACATGAGTGTCTCTTGTTCTTTGTAAGAAGTGTAACATAAAGATGATTGTCTCTTCTTTTTGTAACAAGTTTCATATTAGCATGAGTTCTCTTATTCTTTGAAACAAGTGTTATATTAACATCATTGTTTCTTGTTTTTTGTAACAAGTGTTACATAAACATGAGTGTCTTGTTCTCTGTAACATGTTTATATTAACACGAGTTCTCTCGTTCTTTGAAACAAGTGTTAATATAACATAATTGTCTCTTGTTGTTTGTAACAAGTGTTATATTAACACGAGTTCTCTTCTTTGTAATAAGTGTTTCATTAACACGAGTGTATTGTTCTTTATCAAAGTGTTTCATAAACACGAGTTCTCTTGTTCTTTGTAACAAGTGTTAAATTAACACGAGTGTATTGTTCTTTTTAACAAGTGTTAAATTAACACGAGTGTATTGTTCTTTTTAACAAGTGTTAAATTAACACGAGTGTATTGTTCTTTTTAACAAGTGTTAAATTAACACGAGTGTATTGTTCTTTTTAACAAGTGTTAAATTAACACGAGTTTATTGTTCTTTTTGACAAATGTTAAATTAACACGAGTGTATTGTTCTTTTTAACAAGTGTTAAATTAACACGAGTGTATTGTTCTTTTTGACAAGTGTTAAATTAACACGAGTGTATTGTTCTTTTTAACAAGTGTTAAATTAACACGAGTGTATTGTTCTTTTTAACAAGTGTTAAATTAACACGAGTGTATTGTTCTTTTTAACAAGTGTTAAATTAACACGAGTGTATTGTTCTTTTTAACAAGTGTTTAATTAATACGAGTGTATTGTTCTTTTTAAAGTGTTTCATTAACACGAGTTCTCTTGTTCTTTCTAACAAGTGTTATATTGACATGAGGTCTCTTGTTGTTTTTAACAAGTGTTACATAAACACGGTCTCTTGTTCTTTATAACAAGTGTTATAATAACGTGAGTGTTTCTTGTTCTATATAACAAGTGTTATATTAATATGATTGTTTATTGTTCTTTGTATCAAGTGATATATTAACATGATTGTTTCTTGTTCTTTGTAACAAGTGTTACATTAACATGAGTGTCTCTTGTTCTTTGTAAGAAGTGTAACATAAAGATGATTGTCTCTTCTTTTTGTAACAAGTTGTATATTAGCATGAGTTCTCTTATTCTTTGAAACAAGTGTTATATTAACATCATTGTTTCTTGTTTTTCTAACAAGTGTTACATAAACATGAGTGTCTCTTCTTCTCTGTAACATGTTTATATTAACACGAGTTCTCTCGTTCTTTGAAACAAGTGTTAATATAACATGATTGTCTCTTGTTGTTTGTAACAAGTGTTATATTAACACGAGTTCTCTTCTTTGTAATAAGCGTTACATTAACGTGAGTGTCACTTGTTCTTTGTAACAAGTGTTATATTAACATGTTACTTTTTACAAAGTACAAGAGACTCATGTTAATGTAACACTTGTTACAAAGAAAAGAGAACTCTTATTAATATAACACTTGTTACAACGAACTAGAGACACTCATGTTGATATAACACTTGTTACAAAGAACAAGAGACACTCATGTTGATATAACACGTGTTACAAAGAACAAGAACTCGTATTAATATAACACTTGTTACAAAGAACTAGAGAACTCGTGTTAATGTAATACTTGTTACAAAGAACAAGAAAACTCATTAATAGAAAACTTGGAACAATAAGCAGGAGACACTCGTGTTAATATGACACTTGTTTCAAAGGACAAGACACACTCGTTATAATTTAACACTTTTTACACAGAAAGAGACACTCATGTTAATGTTACACTTGTTACAAAGAACAAGAGACACTAATATTAGGTTAATACTTATTGCAAAGAACAAGAGAAATCGTTTTAATATAACACTTGTTACAAAGAATAAGAGACATTCATCTTAATGTAACACTTCTAGAAAAGAACAAGAGAAATCTTGTTATTATAACACTTGTTAGAAACAACAAGAAACATTGATGTTAATGTAACACATGTTACATTAATATGAATGTCTCATGTTCTTTGTAACTGGGGTTACATAAACACGAGTTCTCTTGTTCTTTGTAACAAGTGCTTTATTATCGTAAGTGTTTCATCTTCTTTGTAACAAGTGTTATATTAGCATGATTGTTTCTTGTTCTTTGTAACAAGTGTTAAATTAACACGAGTGTGTTGTTCTTTTTAACAAGTGTTTCATTAACACGAGTTCTCTTGTTCTTTATAAAAGTGTTTCATTAACACGAGTGTCTCTTGTTCTTCGTAACAAGTGTTATATTAACATGTCTCTTGTTCTTTGTCACATGTGTTACACAAACACGAGTTCTCTTGTTCTTTGTAACAAGTGTTACGTTTTCATGAGTGTCTTTTTTTCTTTGTAACAAGTGTTACATTAACATAAGTGTCGTGTTCTTTGTAACTAGTGTTATATTAACATGTTACTTCTTACAAAGTACAAGTGACTATCATGTTAATGTAACACTTGTTACAAAGAACAAGAGACATTCATGTTAATGTAACACTTGTTACAAAGAACAAGAGACATTCATGTTAATGTAACACATGTTTCAAAGAACAAGAGACACTGATGTTAATATAACAAGTGTTACATTAATATGAATGTCTCTTGTTCTTTGTAACCAATGTTATATTAACATGATTGTCTTGTTCTTTGTAACAAGTGCTCTATTAACACGACTTCTCTTGTTCTTTGTAACAGGTGTTACATAAACGTGGCTTTTGTTCTTTGTAACAAGTGTTATATTAACATGTTACTTTTTTACAAAGAACAAGAGACACTCATGTTGATATAACACTTGTTACAAAGAACAAGAGACACTCATGTTGATATAACACGTGTAACAAAGAACAAGAACTCGTATCAATATAACACTTGTTACAAAGAACTAGACACACACTCATGTTAATGTAACACTTGTTACAAAGAACAAGACAATCATGTTAATATAACATTTGTTACAAAGAACAAGAAAACTCATTAATAAAAAACTTGGTACAATAAGCAGGAGACACTCGTGTTAATATGACACTCGTTACAAAGAACAAGAGACACTAATATTAGTTTAATAGTTATTGCAAAAAACAAGAGAAATCGTTTTAATATAACACTTGTTACAAAGAACAAGAGACATTCATCTTAATGTAACACTTGTTGCAAAGAACAAAAAACAGTCATGTTAATCTAACACTTGTTAGATAGAACAAGAGACATTGATGTTAATGTAACACTTGTTACAAAGAACAAGAAATAATCATGTTAATCTAACGTTTCAAAGAACAAGAGACACTGATGTCAATATAACAAGTGTTACATTAATATGAGTATCTCTTGTTCTTTGTAACAAGTGTTACATAAACGTGAGTGTCTTTTGTTCTTTGTAACAAGTGTTACATTAACATGAGTGTCGTGTTCTTTGTAACAAGTGTTATATTAACATGTTACTTGTTACAAAGTACAAGAGCCTCTCATGTTAATGTAACACTTGTTACAAAGAACAAGACAATCATATCAATCTAACTTGTTACAAACAACAAGAGACACTCATGCTGATATAACACGTGTTACAAAGAACAAGAACTCGTATTAATATAACACTTTTTAGAAAGAACAAGAGAACTCGTGTTAATGTGACACTTGTTACAAAGAACAAGAGTCACTCATCTTAATGCAACACTTGTTTCAAAGAACAAGAGAAATATTGTTATTATAACACTTGTTACAAAGAACAAGAGACATTCATGTTAATGTAACACGTTTCAAAGAACAAGAGACACTGATGTCATTATAACAAGTGTAACATTAATATGAGTGTCTCATGTTCTTTGTAACAAGTATTACTTTAACATAATTGTTTTTTGTTCTTTGTAACAAGTGTCACATTAACACGAGTTCTCTTCTTTGTAATAAGTGTTACTTTTAACATGAGTGTCTCATGTTCTTGATAAGAAGTGTCATATTAACACGAGTGTCTCTTGTACTTTGTAACAAGTGTTATATTAACATGAGTGTCTATTGTTTATTGAAACAAGTTTTATATTAACACGTTTTCTTGTTCTTTATAACAAGTGTTTTATTAACACGAGTTTTGTTGTTCTTTATAACAAGTGTTTTATTAACACGAGTGTTCTTTGTAACAAGTGTTAAATAAATATGAGTGTCTATTGTTCTTTTGAACAAATGTTACATTAACACGAGTGTGTCTTGTTTTTTGTATCAAGTGTTATAATAACGTGATTGTTTCTTGTTCTTTGTAACAAGTGTTGCATTAACAAGTTATATAAATTCTAGTCCTCTTGTTCTTTGAAACAAGTGTTACATTAATATTAGTGTTTCTTGTTCTTTGTAACGAGTGTTACATTAACATGTGTGTCTCGTTCTTTGTAAGAAGTTTTATATATACGAGTTGTTCTTTTTAACAAGTGTTACATTGACACGAGTGTCTTTTGTTCTTTGCAAGAAATGTTATTTTACCATGAGTGACTCTTGTTCTTTTAACAAGTGTCATATTAACATCTTTCTTTCTTGTTCTTTGTAACAATTGTTATATTAACATGAGTGTTTCTTGCTCTTTGTAAAATGTGTTATATTAACACGAGTGGGGGAAATTTCCCTAAAAACGGGGGTAAGCAGTGTCCGAAATGTCTCTAGCAATTGTGGTAAGCAATGGGGAAAATGTTTTTAGCAACGGTGGTAAGGAGTGGGGGAAATTTCCCGAAGAACGGCGGTACGCAGTGTCCGAAATATCCCTAGGAAGGAAGGTAACCAGTGGTGGAAATGTCCTTAGCAACGGGTATAAGCAGTGGGGAAATTTCCCCTTTAGCGGGGTGTATTCAGTGGGGAAATGCCCCTAGCAATGGAAGTAATCAATGGGAAAAATGTCTTAGCAACGTGGGATAAGCAGTGGGGGAAATATCCCTAACAACGTGGGTAAGCAATGGTGGAAGTTTCCCTAGCAAAGGGTGGTTAGCAGTGGGGGAAATGTCCCTCTTAACGGGTGCAAGCAGTGTCCGAAATGTTCCTAGCAACAGGAGTAAGCAGTGGGAAAAATGTATCTTGGAACGTGGTTAGTAGTGGGGGAAATATTCCAAGCAACGGGTGAGGGTAGAGGGGGAAATTTCTTTAGCAATTGGTGTAAGTAGTGGGGAAATGTCCCCAGCCACGCGGTGTAAGCAGTGTCGGAAATGTTTCAATTAACGGGGTAAGCAGTGTCCGAAATGCCCCTAGCAACGGAGGTAAGCAGTAGGGGAAATCTTCCTGGCAACGGGGTAGGAAGTGTGGATAATGTTCCTAGTAATGGGGTTAAGCAGAATCGGAAATGTCCCTAGCAGGTGGTAAGGAGTGTAGGAAATGCCCCCAGCAACAGGAGTAAGCACTTGGGAAATGTCCCTAGCAACCGGGTGTATTGAGTTGCGGAATGTGCCTCTCAGCGAGGGAAACAGTGAAGGAAATGTCCCTAACAACGGGGTGAAAGTAGTAGGGAAAATGTCCCTATCAATGGGGTAAGCAGAGGGGGAGAAATCCCTAGCAACGGGGGTAAGCAGTAGGGGAAATGCCCTTAGCAACAAGGGTAAGCAGTGGAGGAATTGTCCCTAGCAATGGGTGGTAAGAAGTGGGGGATATGTCCCTAGCAACAGTGGTAAGAACTGGGGGAAATGTCCCTAGTAACGGGGGAAAGAAATGGGGTAAATGACCTTCGCAACGGAGGTAAGCAGTGGGGTTTAATTTCCCTAGCAACGGGGTAAGAAGTGTGGGAAATGTTCCTAGGAACGTGGGGTAAGCAGTGTAGGAAATGCCTCTAGAAACTGAGGTAAGCAGTGGGGGAAATTTCTTTAGCAATGGTGGTAAACAGTGTAGGAAATGTCCCTAGCAACGGTGGTAAGAACTAGAGGAAATGTCCCTAGTAACGTGGAAAGAACTGGGGGAATGTCCCTAGCAATGGGAGGGAAGCAGTGTCGGACATGTCCCTAGCAACGGGGGTAAGCAGTGGGGTTAATTTTCTAGCAATGGTGTAAACAGGTTGGGAAATGTCTCTAGAAACAGGGGTGGTAAGAAGTGGGGTAAATGTCCCTAGGAACGCGGAATAATCAGAGGGGAAATGTCCTTAGCAACAAGGGTAAGCAGTGAGGGAAATTTCCCTAGCAATGGGGTAAGAAGTGTGGGAAATATTCCTAGGAAAGTGGGTAATCAGAATCGGAAATGTCCCTAGCAGGGGGGTAAGGAGTGTAGGAAATGTCTAGTAACTGGGGTAAGCTGTGCCAGAAATGCCCCCAGCAACGGGGGTAAGCACTTGGGAAATGTCCTTAGCAACAAGGGTTATCAGTGGGGAAAATGTCCCCAGCAACCGGGTGTATTCAGTGGGGGAATGTGCCTCTCAACGGGGGTAAACAGTGAAAAAAATGTCCCTAGCAACGGGGGTAAGCATTGGGGTAACTTTCCATCGCAACTGTGGTAAACAGTGGAGGAAATGTCCCTAGGAACAGGAAATAAACACAGGGGAAATGTCCCTTGCAACTGGTGGTAAGAAGTGTAGTAAATGTCCCTAGCAATGGGGTAAGCACTAGGGGAAATTTCCCTAGCAAATGGGGTAAGCAGTGCCCGAAATGTCCCTAGCAAATGGGGTAAGCCGTGCCCGAAATGTCCCTAGCAAATGGGGTAAGCAGTGGGGGAAATGTCCAATGGTTATCTAAAAAAATACAACAAATTAACATTTTCAAAGGGAGTCACTTTTTTCTGTCCATCCCCTTATATGTAATATTTATGTATGTATATGAATACATTGTTTGGAATAACATGGGAAAAGTAGTTTAAAGTCGACATTTGGTGGCCAGAGTAACATTGGCTGCATTTTAGTAGATTAGTATTTGGTAAAATAGTCACATTAAATTTAGAGAAAAAGAGAGGACGCCATTACATTTGAAAATTGTTGAGAAAATCACTAAAATATTTTTAGTGTTTAATTGATTATTCAATTCACATATAGAAGTAAGTGTATTTTAGGGACTATTTCCAAATATGGAAAGAGGGGAGTGGGGGCCACCGTGTTTGATTCACTAGATATTGAGTTTTCTCAGCAAAGAGAAAAGATAAAAGGTCTTTATTTTATATTCTAGCTTTTTAATATTGGTAATTTGAATTCCTAATTCATACAAGACTACAGACTTTGTATTTTGATATCACAAACATCTAACTTGAACCAGTGCTGTTTTCAACATACCACATAAAACACAAAAATTGAACTTTAATGTTTAATTTTTAATTAAGAAATTAAATAATATTTAATATGAAAATCTGAATTATAATGTACAGTTTGATACTAAACTTAAGGAGATAAATTCATAAAATAGTAGTTCAATAAAATTTTGAATGTTGGTCAACAAAACAATGACATGGCCTTTGACCCATGACCCATTTCAAAACAGTTAACATGAAATTCAGTTTGCACACAAGACTAGTTAATGCCTGAATCACTCTGAATTGGTAGCATTACAGACAAATTTTTAGAAAAATATTCTATAACTAAGTTTGGATTTTCTGTGTACACCATATTTGTAATGTTTACTAATAACTTACATAATTTTATGAAGATGCCCAAAGTATATTTGCAATTATTACATGCATAAAATTACACATTAACAGTTCAATCTAACTGTCCAACTCCACAAGCACAAGATTAAAAGAATTTCTTTTAACAAGGCATTTTCATTTTTTGCAAATCAGGTTTGAAAAAACAAAATCATTAACTCGTTATACAACATTTATATTTTCTAATTTACTACATAACTTACTTCTCAGAATTCTTTTTCTTCCTGTGAAAGAGGATATTTTACCACTTGAGCAAGATCTTTAAGAAGTATAATTATAACTTCACTCTCTGCAGGTGGTAAGTCAGGAGGATATTACTCTCCAACAGATTCACTAAGTAACTGTACAGTCTCCGAAAGTCTGGTTCACTGTCTTTTTTTGGTGTTTCATGATGTTCCTCAGTTTTTGCAGCTTTAAGCACCTACAGAATATAAAAGAAATACACAATATAATCGTAAGCTGTTTATCTTTAAAACACACATGGATAACATGAACTTTAACTGAAACTGTTGTAAAAGTTTTGATAAATTGAAAGAGAAATGTAATGATAATAAGATCAAAGCACCAGCCATTTTGCATTATGGCTGGTGGGAAAAAGTTATATCAAAACTATGAAAGATGAATATATTTGAATTACACATTAGTTATAAAAATCATTTAAAGATATTCATTTTAATGTAACTGTGGAAAAAATTAATTTTCGCAAAACTCAAGTTATTACAATGCAATATTTGTTGCTGTTGCTGTAACTTAACTAAAGATGAGTAAGGATTTTCTTTATGAAAACTGATTCATAATACATAAATAATTGTGGTGGGACATTACAATTTAACTAACTCTCTTGATATAGGTTTGGTAATTCTGACTAACCATATAACCAATATGAAAGTATCCATACTCTAACTTTTAATGTGATATGTGTATCTTTATGAAATTTGGCAAGCTTTTAGAAAGCAGTGCATGGTTAGTACACACACACACACACACACACACATAAACAGAATATTTACTTAAGCTTGTAGTTATGATGACAATTCATTTGTGGGGATGTTCAACAGAAGGGTTTTGAGAGTAGTATCTACTTGAAAGTTGTTTGAATTATAAAGATGTAAAATTTGAATTAAATAGACCCAACATTTGAAGTTTTTAGATTTAGAATACTCACAATGTTAAAGTAGATGGGAACAAATAAACATAAAAAGAAACTGAAAAGTATAAAACCAAAAGCTACAACACAGGAACATAATAAATTAGACTACAAGAAATATATCACCAAATGAAGCTGAAGTACAATTCAGAACAAGAAAATTTGCAGATTTGAGGAATAAAAATTAGTGCAAATAAAAGACAGGCTCTAAAGAACACACATTCATGAAATCATTTAATTTAATCAAAGGAGTAATTTTGTTAGGAGTAATGTTATGTTAAACCTGTGAAGCCAACAATGGTAGTGACATAAAATAGGTTAGAGGAAGATATATCAATAATGCAGTTGTATATTCTTGGGGGAACAACTCAGACATATGTTATAAAAGGACATACTTTAATCTTGTTATCTCATTATATAAATAATTAAATAATTTCAAAACTGTACACACCTCTTGATTTGTAAACTGGGTGATTTTAAAGTGCTACAGAAATAACTGGGGGTTGCGTACGAAAAAAACATACACTAGAGAAAATAAGAGACTTTCGACTGGATGAATGAATATAAATAAAGGTTCTTAATGGATAAAAAGAGACTGTACTTAATTATTCTACCTTTCTTGTTCCGTGCTGTATATGTAGTCAAAATTATTCAGAATTTCAGAAACCCTGTAAAAAAGTTAATAAAGGATACTAGGTAGGAAATACAAAACTCCCAAGAGAGATTCCATCTGAAGAACAATAAAAATACTAAATGATGTAAAGAACAAGATGCAGAGTCCATGAGACCTTACACAGATAGCCAAATGTTAAATATGTTATATAACCTGAAATCCAATTAAGGTGGTCAGAAACACCTTGATAAACAAGACATATGAGGTGCACAAACAAATTCAATGGAATGAATAAAGCAAGACCTGTGGAACATGAGCCATTGCAAAATATAAAAACTAATGTTGATCTCCTTGGAAATATTACATTTTTCACACCAGAAACAGACAGCCTTATTGGTGAGTTAAGAAAACTACAAAAAGAAAAAGGCATAAAACAAAAAAAGAAGAATTGAGGTCAGTCAGGCTAGGTAACATAATATAAGAAAAACAGCTGTGACTATCTCAGCCCAAATCTCTGGTAGAAAGACTAAGGTGTCTGTACAGAACCTTTCTAAAAGAAAAAATAAGAGTATGAAAAAAAATTGAAAAATGTCAAATCATCTTAATCTTGAAGTTAGTAACAAAATACAACATATCTTCAGAGGAAGAATGGAAACAAGATGCACAAGGTTCAAACAAAGACAGGCAAATTAATACCAGGCTTACATCCAATGATGACATCTTGGTACCAAAGAAAGATGTATGAAAAACACATAAAACAGCAAGAAAAAACAGTGAACACAAAGACATGAAGACTGCAACTGAAACAAAACAAACCATAATCATGAAAATGGTATATGAAACATGAAAAAAATAAAACTTCAAATTCTGTATATAACAGCTAGCCATTACAGAAGATTTATCAAAAGTAATGGAACAGGATTTCTTTGGGACAGGCAAGAAGAATGAAAATCATTAAGGAGCAAGTCAGCATGAGGCAATAAGATTTGAACAGTGGAATTAACTGATCTTATCTTACCCATTACTTGAGAATGAAGATAAAATAGGCAGGTTCAGAGAAACAAGTTTTTTTCCAAGAAAGACTCACAGTACCCACTGCTACAGAAGATGGACTTAGAACTTTAAACCAGTAAAGTATCAAAAATGTGCAATGTTGCCCCTAAGGCACGGAACATAGGATGACCTAAATACCTGTTTAGACTAGCATGATGTGATAACAGCCAAAACAATAGCAAACAAAGGCAATGAGATCAAGTTCAACTATACTTTTTTGAAATATATCACAACAAAGTTTTTGTGAATACTATAACATCTCACTCAGTTCAATTAAAAAAAACATGAAATCCTGATATTCAATTGAAACAGAATAAATCTTTGGAAGAGTGATTTTAAAATGAGATATCAAAAAAGATTGCTGATCCTAAAGCTAACAGTTTTTTTTTACTACAAAGAGCTATTACCTCATGTGTACTATCATGCATGTTCCTGCAAATGCCAGAAGCCTTGAACAAAGTTCCCATCCCCTTACGTGCATCAACATATACTGCACCAGTCTTTAATGTAATCATCATAAGACCATAGCTCTCCGTGCAAGTAATCATGGGAGGCAGCACTCAGTGAGAAACCACATCCATTTCAAGCAGAGAATGTTTTTTGTGCAGCTGAAGTTATAGGGGAAAAGATTGTGAATAAGAATCTTTTGGTGAGTGCATATGTCACAAGCTGATGAGATGGCAGATTATTCAAGCATGTATAATCTCACAGAAAGATAGCTGGACATAAGTGTTTAGAGTTGCTAGACCTATATGTCAGGTCATTCCATATTAGAGGAATACCTACATGAGATATTACAAAAAATTAAACAGAAAAAGCATACAGACCCACGTTCTAAAGTAAACCCATGACTTATCCATCTTGTTATAATCAACTTACTTCATAAAACAGCAGATACCTGAAGTACAATATCAGGTAACACCCCAATCCTACTTTCCAAGCAAAGGATGTGTCCACTTAGTATTGGAATATTGGTATTCCATTTAATGAGGAACTCTATGTTGACTTCCCCAACTCCACTAGAAGAATTTGAGGGAAATGGAACTTGCATGGGGGGAAAACACAGGAGGGATACATGAATCATTGTTAACAGGCACATACATCTGCAATTAGATGTCACACTGAGAGACAGTACCACGGATTACCATGACTAAAGACAGCAGACACACACCTAGTGCTGTCCTTCATATTTTTGTCAAATGTTGAATAGCCTGGAATATATATTTATAATATATATGTGTGTGCGTGCGTGCACCCATAGAAATCAATGAATGATATGCACAAAGCCTCAACAGAAGAGCTTAATACTTTTAGTACTTCTCTCCACTTTCTGTGAATTTTCAGCAAATATTTCTTTTGAGCAAACACTGGACACTTAGTGTGTTCTATGATCTTAATAATACATAATGTTTGAATGAGGTCATTATGAAAAAAACAATGCAGAAACGTAAACAATTCAAATTAGAGCCACGATGATGAGTGAATATAGGCAATTGGAATGAGACAATGAATAAAGGAGAGGATGGAACCAACACAGAAGGGAGGAACTGAAAACTAAATATTTCACCCACAGAAGATAAACCAAATGAAGCAAAATCATGATGTGGAGGAAATGTCTGAAAACCAGGATTGGTCATCCATCACAAGGAATAGTATCTGTAGAGTGAGAAACTGCCCATCAGAAACAGGAAAAACCAAAACTGAATCAAATAAGATAGGATGATGTTTGGCCAACAATTTTCCAACTTTGTGGGAATAATAAAAGGATGAAAGTACAACCTCATGGTGGGGATGAGGAATTGTCTCAAGGATTTTTTACACAGGTGAGAGGGAGAGTAAAAGTTTAGCAAAACCTCTGAGAAAGTCCTGAGGAACTGAACAGGCATAGAAAAGGCGATTCATCAGAAAAAGAGTTGGAGAACAAAGCTCCTACAAAACTGGAGCCAAGGGGTTGCTTCAGAAACAACTCATCTCAAGGACCTGAAATGGCTAACCCTCAAAGAAGACAAACCATACAGTAACAAAAGAACAAAGAACAGTAGATGAAGGGACCAACAAGGCCATATGTAATGAAAAAAACCTGTTGTAGTCCTCTGGTCCAAAAGGTAATTTACTAAAGGTAGAACAGATGAAGAGCAGCATCAATACAAACTGCATCATTTAAAAATACCCCAAAAAAAGCACTAAAAAGGAAAGAAAAGTAATATAATGCTTTACGAGTGTAAAAAAGGCAATAGTACAGCAGAAACTACAAGAAACATGCAAGATGCTTATGGTGGAGTCTCAATGAAATAAAATGTTGAAGATGGTTTCAAAAGTTCAGTTTGTCCTGTTGAGTTTAATGATAACTCGCTGCAGGCTGCACTTGATAAAGACTGTGCTGTAATAGTTGAAGAACTAGCACGGAAGTTTAATTCAACCCATTCAACAGTTTACTATCATCTGCAACAGCTTGGAAAGATGTCAAAGCTTAAAAAATGGGTCCCCCATGATTTGACAAAAGCCAACCTTAGAACAAGAGTGGACATTTGCACTTATCTGCAATCTCATGAATGTAACTCACCTTTTTGGAAAGGTTAGTGCCTGGAGATGAAAAATGATTATTTTATAAGAATGTTAAGCACTGAAGAAAATGGGCCTACACCATAGGAAAGTCTTGTTAAGCATTTGGTGGGATCCATCCACTTTGAGTTGCTGCCACTCAATGTAATGATTACATCAGACTTCTGTTGTCAACAGTTATAGCACTTGAATGTTACACTGAATATTGCTGTAATCAGTCGTAAAGGTGTTGTGTTATACCAGGATAATACATGGCCCCATACAACAAGGATCACATCTGCAAAGATTGAAGAGCTAGACTGAAAAAAAACTTCCACATCCTACTTATTCTCCAGACCTTGTCCCATCCGATTATCATGTATTCCAAAGTTTGCAGAACTATCTTGATGGAAAAGAGCTTGAAACACACAATGCTCTGTACAGTAAACAATATAATACATCACTTTTTTGGCTTTCCATTGATTATAATAATTCGGTATAAAATATCAGCAGGAGAGAGCTACTGGAAATTTGTAAAAGAGAGAATGCAGTAGGTGTGCATGGGAACTATGTCTGGTTTTGTATCTTATGGCTCCATATGCAAATAAGATTAAAGGCTATAAAAAATAGACTTTACCTTAGTAATATCTGGATTATAATGAGAAATATATGTGCAACTTTGTACTTCTCAAGAGTTGTAGCAAATAATTAAAAAAGAGGGAATACTTGGAGAATAATGTCAATTTTCATACCAGGGAAAATTAAGGCTTTTGTAAATATTTTGTTATATAAACAAGAACTTAATATTTACAAGATATTAAAATTTGATTCACTGACTATGTTTTCATGCCAAGATTATTTGTATATAATGTTAATAAAGTTAAATTGTGAATGTAAGTCTAAAGGTCATGTACTTTTACCTACCTGAAGGAAGAGGGTTAAAAGAAAAATTTAAGATAATTTAAATAAAAGTTCTAACCGATCAATTAAACATTTTTTGTTGTTTCTGAAAATCAAAAATATCATGTAAAACACGAATCATAAAAAACGAGTTAGTGTTCAAGAGTCAGAGCTCATGAGGATTACTGTGCATCTTGCCTTCCTATTAGTGGACGGCTATAGTCTAATGGTAATTAAATCACATACCAGCATACTACTCACTGACACACAGTGAAGTGAGAGCTTTATTCTAGACTTATAGCATGTGTAGGAATTTACACAACAGTGTGAAAAAGGGTAAGAGTTCTTTGTTATGCAGAAAGACAAATTTATGAAGATAACGCCAACTCCATAAGTATATAAACACTTTTCTGGACACTGGTATTGTTGAAAAGATTCAGAACCCAAAGGAGATAGAGGAAAAGAGGTTATCTACAAAGTTACAGAATGTCTATACAAAAGACACAGATTAACAAAAGACTGAAAACATAAAAGATGAAACTTAGAATCATAAACAAACTCTTCCAGCTAAGTGTTGGTGAAATTCAGTGTAAACCACATACTGAGCAAAAACCTGCTAATCAACCCCATAATTAAGGCAATCAATGCTATGTGGAAGATTAGTTAACAGTTTGTGTGTGTGAAGACAGAGAGGTAAAGACAGACCATAAAGAGAGAGCTAAAAGCTATAAATCATTCCAAAACAACAAAATGAAAGATGAATGAATCAAGGACAGGTAAATTTTAAAACTCCCATCATGGAACCAAAACTTTGACAAAGGAACTATCATGAGATTCTTACAAGTTCTATCATTGAAAGAAAAATTCAGATAACAAGTGAGATAAGAAAGATATAAAACAGTCTTCAATCTCCAGAAATTTCTCCGCCAAAGATGTTCAGAAATTTTTGTCACATTTGTTAAGAATTTGAATTGAAACTCATAAAGGCTTTCAGGTCTATGTGATTGAACTTACAACTTTTAACTTGCTTCTGGTGAAACATGATTTCTAAAATATAATCACTTTAAATGCAAGATTTTCTTTGTAACCATACTGTATTGCTTCAATACTCAAGGAACTTACTTCTGCTATGATCTTGGAGTAATCATCGTTACGGAAGAAAATATGAACATTCTTTTTCACAATATCTCCCCAGGATTCTATTGGAGCTTGTTTTCCTTCAATTTGTGATTGATCATTCATTTTATTTTTTCCCTCACAGCTCGCATTTTCCATTTCTGAACATAGGATCTAATTTCCATCAATTCTGGAGTTTTGTGAAAAATAAAACTGATGAAAAGTTACACTTCCCTAACCTAATCAAGTTCACACTGTAACAGTTCTTGTAAAGTAGTTTGTTAATAAAAACAGTATTTCAAACACTAGTGTGTTAGCCAGCTTGAAGAATCATATTACTTGGAAAAGGACCTCACCAGCAATGGTTATAGTAGACGTAGTCTGGTCGAGATATTACTATACGATTTTTTTAATTTTACTCAGATGTTTTCCTTTTGTACAATGATGAAGCCACTGACCTTCTAAGTCAAACACTTTTGAAACAGACAGGTATGTTGGTTAAAATGCTGATAATATTACAAGACTGAAAACATAAGACACTAAGTCAATAAATCTGAGAAAATGATCAAGAAAAATTTACAAAATATAATCATAGCAAGCAAATACAAACTGACTCTTTTTAAACTACTCAAAGCTAACACGCCAACTTTGTACAGGCCTCCCAGTTTTGTTATTTACTAGACAGTTAATTTACTATATCAAGGTTCTATTAATTTCAGATATTGTTATGCACTGGTTACAATTAATTTACATTTCTAGAATTCAAACTGAAATACAACTACATAAGAAATGAAATATCACAGTTTTAATAAATGATAATGTGATGCAATAATAGACTATACACATAACATTTTAAACATTTGGGAAAAATTTATATGATCAAATAGCAACATTTGTACTTTTATTTAGCAAGTTATTTCCTAGTATAGAATATTCTCTTGAAAAGAAATTTTTCTTACATGTATGTGCTGGGTTTTAAAATATTCTTACATTTGAAATCAGACATAAAACGGTAACTTGAAAATAAACATTTCTATAAAATTATTTACAGTACGAGTGAAATTGGCATGTTCCAACACCAAAAATACATTTCTGATAGGTACTTACCTCTACTGAGATAATATCTTTTCCTTCTCTATGCACTGAGACTAGGCAAGTAGAGGTGCACAGAAAGAAGGGAGGATGGAAGCACAGAGAATATCTATTAGAAATATATTTTCAGTGTTGGAAAATGTTAACTGATTATATAATATCTTACCCTTACTCATATAATAACAATAAACAATGAAAAGGTGGAAGGAGAGGTGCAAAAGTTATCTAAACAAGCATCCTCTTTGGAATGTACCCAAAGGGAACTCATGAACTGTGACACCCTCTACAATGGAAACATGTAGGGGCACACCCATGACAGACTGCATCCCTTATGTACAAGGATATTCTCTACTCAAAATAAAGATATGCTTCTCTAAGTTCAGGGAAAATTATGCACAATCCAAAACCCAAGTAATGGAAATGGACGTGCAAGATGGTGCAGTATGACTAAAGTGATAAAAAACCATACATGGGTTATCTACAGTCCAAAACCAGACAGTATCAGGTATTTCTCATCCACTCTGCATTAGACGGATCTACACCATTCACACCAACAGAACACCACTGCTCTACTTTCCACTGAGTAAAACTGGTTACACTCAGGAGGAAGTCTCTGATCCATGACCCCAGCAACTAAAAACTAGCAAATGGCAAGAACTCCCATACCCTACTAAATAATAGGGGAGTAAAAATGCACTGGGGAGGTTGGAGGAACAAAACACCTTAAGACAATGCAATAATTTAGCATGCAACCTTACTTTTAAAAGGCTTCCAGTCCTGGTTTATTAAACTAAAACCAGAAAAATGGGCAGTTATTCCAACACTAGTTTGCTCATGACAGTCCATGAGCAGGTATGGTTTGAACTGGGTTTTGTTTAACAAATAAGATACCATGAGAACAACCTCTAGTGGTCTTTTGGAACATCCCATCTCAACAGTGAGCATTACAGACTTGATTGGCTGCAGGATGCAAATTTATATTTTAGTATACCTTGTTGGGCATCCACATGCCACTGAGTAGGTTACTGAGGTGTAGAATAGAGCACCTATAAAGGTAAGAGAAAAAAGATAAATGATTTGAGGGTTGCAAGTCTTTTAGACTTACCCTGTCCCATCAGGATATATCAATTTAAACAGATTTATCACACACTCCACTTTAAACTCTGAAATTCAAGGAGTAGATGTATTATTTGAGAGTTGGAAAATACTTACACCTGGCAGGGGGGTAGGTTAAATCATGAAGTTGTGACATGTCAGGTAAAGCATAACTGCTCCTTGGCATAACTGAGAAGTAAACTTTCCAGCATGAGTTACAAAATCTGTGAATGGAGTGAATTAAATATTTGCTCCCAGATCTTTCAGCCATCAAGTAAAGTACAGCAAAAGCAACCAGGAAAATACCCAAAACATTTGTCTGATATATGTTTCCATTTCACTACAAGTAAGATATGTAACAGCCTCAACTGAGAATGACTCCTCCCACTCTGATTATTGTACAACACCAGATATGGGATGGGAGAGACCTGATTTGGCTCTATGCCAAATATAATAATCCTAGAATTCACAAGTTAGCTTGTCAATAGGAAAAAAAATTATGAAAATAAACTAGAAAACACGTAACATTCAAAGTATCTCTGAATGATCATAATACTAGGAAACCCAACAGCAGCTCTTTGTAGAGAAAAGTTATAACATTATCTTAACAAGACAGATACAGTACAAAGACAGAAGACACACTGACAAAGTTGGAAAGTGTCACAAGATCGATATTGCTAAAAGCAATTGAGTGGAATACAAAGGACTAGAGCAAGTGATAAAAAATCAGACCAATGTTTAGACAAGCAAAGAAACCCTAGCAGTCATGGAACAGTTGCAAGTCGCAGAGGAGGTAAGTTTTGTAATATTTTTTGAACATTCTTCCATGTTTCAATAGAAAGATAGTCATTAAAACACCACATACTATTATTTCAATTTAAATGTTTAAAGCATTACACAAGTATAAACACAATGTTATAATATGTATTATTTCATTGACTTCAGTACTACTCTCATGAAAAAGGTGTGTTCATTTGTATAAGGTCTAATTTGAACCATTTGCATTTGGCATGTTTATGAGGATACATGCGTAAATTACAGAGAAACCTACATTTTCATAAAAGCAATTTTTTAATATTTTGAGACAAACATTTTAAATACAGCTTTGCTTTACAACATAATGCACACAAACTTACTTAATCTCTGTTTAATTCCCAGTTTTTACAACTTTCTCAAACATCACCAAATTTCCAAGACCATACCTTCTTAATCCCTTAAGGAAGACTTTCTTTTCACTATAAGAAAATTAAAATTTCAAAATTATTTTGAGAAAAATCTAACTGTCAATTGAGATGAAACCACTAATATCTGTGCTTTTTCTAAAAATATTAAAAACAGAAACTCATTCTTCTCTAATAAACTGAACTAAAAGAATAAACTTGGAAAATATTAAAAACATATATTAACAGCAAAAAGTATGAAATGTATATATACAAAATGTAAAAAACTTCAACATTAAAAGTAATAAAGTTTTATTTTAAGCTTATTATATGCAAACAGTCCTTGAAAATATTGCTTTACAGATTTTACCTTTTGGAATAATTTGGCTGATACCGTTGCAAGTACTATTAACTTGTTGCAAAATCTGGTTATATAAATACAAAAGAGAAAAGTGATGCTTTAGATTTTAATTTAATGCTTTATATGCTTGAGTGGACTTTATTACCATGTTTGTTTGTCTTCTTATGTTCTTGTAAAATAATATAATGAATACTGCAAATATTTTATATGTAAAATATAAATAATAACTAAGCTCATTACAAATATGCTGAAAATTAAAAGTTTCCTACACTGAAAATGCATTTTTAATGGATACTTATCTCTTTCACATAATAGCTTTTCTCAACTTGCATTGAGCTCTATGTGCACAGTTTTTGTTCTCCACTAGCCTTGATGTTTCCACCTATCTTTACATGTGATAGAGCTTTACCGTAACATGCAAAAACCCACCACCAACAGGATTATCACAAACCTTCTTTGTACAGATGACTCTCTATTCTTTAGTCGCTCTGATCTGGCTATCCAAGGAGTGTTAAAGTAAAATTTTAGGCTCATCTCATTTGTCAGCCGGACACGTATTTTTGGTATTTGATTCACTTGTCATGTGCGTATGAACTACTGAGAAAGACATAGCTCGTTTCCAATGTTGAGTAAAAATCATTTGCAAAAATGACTGATTTGACAACATTCACAATGACCAAGTTCAGCTTATGGGCAAGTCAATGTACATATAAAGCCTATAGCATGATCTCTTTTATTCTTTACTAAACACAACTACACTTGTCACTCATTGCACTGACATCAACATGCACTGAGTTGTCAAATTTCGTATATCAATTACACTTTATACTAGCTCCGCCTGGACATGTGCATTTGAACTTTCTGCTGTCATGAAACCAGTAAATCCTTAATGGATTACTCATTCGAAGAAATATCTTATAACAACTAAAAATTGCTCCCTTCTAGACAAATCTTTGAATTCATCTACCAAAATGGAGAATAGGTTTGCATTTGCTACTTTTTTCCTTGTTTCATCTAAAATGATATCTGATATAATTTCAAGTAACGCATTTTGTAATGTGTGATGATTATACTTCGCATTAGCTTGTTCTTCTGCCAGCTTGGATCGCAGCATTTCTGAATATTTTTTTGCAATAGATCCAATACTGTTATGAGATTGACTTCATTAACCTCATAATTTGTCTCTCAATGTCTCCTTTGTGCAGTGTTTCGGACCACTGTTAGTCTGACCGTATCCGCTACAGTTTTGATGTATTAACGAATTGTACTCATCGTTTCTTTATGCTGTTTATGTATTAGATGTGATACTGTATTTTTTCGCCGTTTTACTTTTTGTATGCAGCATATCTGCCTTTACAGTCAACGTGTCACTCTGATTTATTGTGGTTAAGTTTTAAGTTATTCTTATATGAATCACCTGTACACTTTTCCAGCTCTTAAAGCTGTCTTATACGAAGGCACTCTCTTCACTTGTTTGTCGAAAATGTGTCGTTATCAGATCTCTAAAATTGAGATGGAAAAACAGCTGACAGTCTAACACTGCATTTTGGTTGGATGTATACTTCATCTGATCTAAGTGGCTGTTCATAGTTCAAATATATTAAAGGAGCATCATTGAAGCATATGAGAAAATTAACTAGATTTTAATGTTTGCAGACCATTAAATTTTTAATAATATTTATTACGACATACACATCAAGAGAAATATAACTGAAGTAGTTTGACAAAACAGAACACCTGTTTTGCGTGTGAATAAAGGTCGGTCAGACTCTGCACATACATATTTCCATATACATTAATTTCTCATGTAAAGTCCTGTCAAAATATTTCAATATCAAATCCTTGTCGTCTCGCACATTAGACAAGTATACTCTACAAATTGAGCTGAAGGTTTAATCAGCTAACATTTACTTATAAGGTTTTTTTTTATATATCTTGAACTACCTTTTCTTTTCTACCAAAATCACTGGTCGTCATTAACAGTTGAATCCAACATTAACTTTCTCTAGAACTTTAATAACTTCAGTTTGACAAAGCTGTGTATTGAGAATTTCGACTGGTTTGTTGAGATTCATCACTGCTGGGACAGCAGTAAGTCTACAGATTTACAACGTTAAAAAAGAAGGGTTCGATTCCCTCGATGGACAGAGCAGATAGCTTTGCTATATGAAAAACACAAACACACTGCCAAGATTTTATTACAAGACAAAGAGATCGAACGATTAACGTGAGACATCAGACAAACATATCACTACTAAATTTGGCTTTATAGCTGAGAAAGATTTGTAATAAATTTTCAACTAACAAAATATACCGACGATGTAATAATCGGTTGGTTTCAACATAGCATTCTGGAGACATTTTACTGTATACCATCTCTTGTAAGCCCAGAATGCCACCAACTTTCACTTATGATTTTTTAATTAAATGATTATTTGAACTGCTGATCAGCAAGATTGTTTATTTTTTGAATTTTGCCCAAAGCTACTTGGACTACTATTTTTCCATAGAATAGTAGGATTAACCGTCATATTATAACGTCCCCACGGCTAAAAAAAAACGAACATGTTTGGCGTGACGCGGTTTCGAACCCGCGACCCTCAGATTAACTTTTAAGAAGGATTGTGAATATTGTTGTAAGCGTTGTGCCGTTGGATTCTTAGAAGAACAAGGACCACAAAACGACGCCAGGTACAACTCTGTAACCTACACCTAGATCCTCGTCATGTATGGGTGGATGGTGATGACAAGCTGCCTTTTCTGTAGTCTTACACTGCTAAATTAGGGACGACTAGTGCAGATAGTTCTAGTGTAGTTTTGCGCGAAATTCAAAACAAAACCTCTAGGCTCGGTATGGCCAGCTGGTTAAGCCAGTCGACTCGTAATCTGAGGGTTGTGGGTTCAAATTCCCGTCACACAAAACGTGCTCACCTTTTCAGTCATGGGGCGTTCTAAAGTGACGGTCAATCTCACTATTCGTTGGTAAAATAGTAGCCCAAGCGTTGGCAGTGGATGAGGTTAACTAGCTGCCTTCCCTTTGTCTTACATTGCTAAATTAGGGACAGCTAGCGCAGATAGCCCTCTTGTAGCTTTGCGCGAAATTCAAAAAACAAAACAAACAAAAAACCTCTTAAAAGTATGCGAGACCAAACGTGGCACACGTGCTCAGGTACATCGCGAGAAACATTGTTGAATCTCCATACTTTCTTCTGCCCCTTTTTTTTTTGACAAATCTAGAGTCTAATACAAATGTTAAAAATTCACAATTTTCTTCAATATGAACGTAATCTTATCGACTAACTGTGTTGTCTGGAACACGTATAAGCACTTCTATTGCTCACTCTTCTACAGAACGGTACATTCGACACTCCGACTCACCCACGCGACAACCGTATAGACCTGATAGCATTGCTACCGCCCGTGGATTGGAGGACTTTCGGAAAGGGCTTCTTGCCCTTCGAACTTTATTGTAAGCATCATGAACGTGGTAAATGCCAGAATGGCAACATTCTGAATTAATCTGGATAATTCTCGTTTTAAAAATATTCCTTTATTGTTTTATTTTCAGCAATCACAGTTTTTGATCAGCGTATCTTTAACCATGTCGAACAACGTGACACCATTTAACTTTATCGGGAAACTTTGATTATACAAGCATGTACTCACATTCGTGCGTTCGCCATTGAGAAAATGAAAACTATAGCCTTGCCAGATATCTCGTGCGTCCAAGCACACGAATTTCTTCGCCTTTGCTGAAAAATGGTTGAAGAATTTGTAAACGTGGTGACAAATTACGTGTTTCAATTGCTAAGATATTGAAAAGCAAATGAGCGAAATTCCTCAAATAATAGCGACTGTCGACAATACCAGAAATATTTTCCGTAGCAATTACTCAGTTCTCAGTGTAGATGATAATTTACGTATTACCGAAACTTAATCGTTGATGCACGAAATTTTAAAACTGCAGAATTAGAAAGTTCAAAATGAATTCATGAAATGTCCATTAAGATTTAGTAAAGAAATGAACATAGCTATAAACATTTTTCGAAATCAAGTTTAGTGGCGGGGTACATGGAAGTAGGCACCTCCGAGGTTCAATCTTTCCTTGCAAAAATGTATTAAGATTAGGAAGGCAGGAGAATGCATAATATTTAATAAATAACTCCCAGGGCTCTAAGGCGAGCTCTGGATCCAAGCAGTAACAGGTGCGCTTCAGGCGCACATTTCGTCGCTTCGTTAGGTTAAATAAATCTTGCCCCTCCCCATTATTAAATTGCCTCTTATTTCACTGAAGTCTAAAGTTTTAAAACTAGTAACTGGATTGTGCATTATTTATTTGTGATCGATTTCTTCTCCCAAACGTTTCAAAAAAATAAAAATATGTAGTACTTCTACATCTAAAGTGCTTTGAATTTTATTTTTGGTTTCTTTTATTTTAAATAAACAGACGAACTATCATTTAAACATCAAGGTGATGTAAAACAATAAACAGAACTATTTTCAATCCTGTACAATATCCAAAAGGGTATTCACCAATAAAATTAGTCACTGTAAATATATTATTCTGACTCTGGCCTAATAGTTAGCATATGAGGCTGTAAATACGAAGATTTATGGCTCCCATCGGTTGCGGACAGCGAAGAATATACCAAAAGTGGACGGTTATTGTTGTTGACTATCAGGTTAAAATTAACCCTTAGTGTAGATTTGCGAAAACAAAAAACTCTATAAACTATCTCAATTCGTATGTTTGATAAGTTTACAGTTACGAACGTACTTGAAAAGGGGGCAGGTGGTTATGCACTCAACTTGAAATCTGAAAGTTTTCACCTAAAGTCATATCTTGTTAAAAGTTATTAGCAGGATTGCCTGTTGGGAAATCTGAATTGAAAAATACCATAGTATTTTCTTGTTATTAATAAAAAGGAGGGTTAATACTCTCTGAACAACTCTAATGACAGTGGGTTCTTGAATGTTAGGTGCATTTCTATATGGTCCAGAATGCTAGAGTCTGGACAATTTTTATAAAAACCCTTACCATTGTCACTATGTAATTGTTTTTGAAAGTTTACTAGTAATGAAGGATTTTTTTTGTTTTTTTAAATCAAACAGGTTTATTTATGCTCATCTGATGGGTTGTATAGAACGATACTGTATTTTCAACCTTACATTGCATTAAATAATTTTAATTGGTGTTAGTGAAAATATGAAAATTCATAGTCTACATTTTATGAATGGAACAGCTTAAAAGAGAAAGTTACCTCTATTAAATTGTTTGTACAAAACTGTAGATAACTATAGGAGAGAATACCTAGATTTAGACTATAGCTTCATTGGACTGTTTACAGTAGTAGTGTATTAGTTTTAATTCATTATGTTCCTTTGCTTCTAATGAATGAAAATTTTTCCTATTGATGTTGGTTACACTTCAAATTGTACTTAAAAGTAATAACAACAAAGTGGGATGTGATTGTGAAACTAGTACATTTCAGATTTTAAGTTTGAGATACAGTGTTGTAGAACTTGTATTTTGATACAGTAGCAAGAGTACTAGTCTTACTGCTGCTAATAAATTGTTTAGAAGTTTGTTAAATGATCTTTGTTCTTTACTTATAGAAGAATACCACTTTTGTGAAAACTTTCCTAGAAAAATTTGACTCCCAAATTTGTGATTATGCTTCTCCAAAATCTTACATTTTATAAGCTGTACCATATATGTAGAATATTGTTTTAGTGTAGTGGTGTTTATCCCATGGAAGTTCAATCTAATACAGTTTTAACTGACATACCAAACTTGTACGTTTCTGAAAATATTTTGCAGGATTATTTAAAATCACAATTAAATGATTATGTAACAATAACATTTGTAATTTATTTGTGTATTCCACTTACTCTCTGGCTTTGCATGTAAAGTTAAGTCCTACATCCTGAGAAAGTAAGTTGTAAACTGACATTTGTTGAAAATGTGGTTAGTAAACCAACTACTACTGTTATTAATACTATACAAAAGAAAGTTCAGAGGTATTCAAAGTAATTATAGAAACATTTTAGGTAGAAAATAAGATTTAAATGTGTTAATTAAAATTTACTCTTACCTGTGGTTAAGAAGCTTGTAAAACACACTTTAGTGACTTATCATTAAAAGTATTTATAACTGACAAAAGAATAACAGAAAGTGACTGGTATCTGCAGTTAACTCAAGCATTAGTTACATCATATAATACAGATTTTCTACCTAGAGTAATTTGCCAAAGCAGTCAGTGCTATTTTAACTCTTAGTGTATTATTTCACACGTAAAATGTCAAATTTTGAAACTACCTGCAAGTGTTAGTGTGTGAAAACAAACATCTAAATACAACTATGGGTGATGTTATATGACTAGCTTCAGTAAGAAAATTACAATGCAAATTCATCTGTTCAACATGTTAGATGCTCACATACATTTGCAACACAAACTTGTATGTATTTTATTAGATATTGTTCCAGTCATTCTGAATAGTTTATTTCAGTGTTCTTGACTAGTCTGAAAGTGAATAGTTACTTTAATCAAGTTAAAATGGCTTTTTGGAATCACTATCAAAGTGGAATAAAACAGTTTACCAACAGGACAACCTGCATTTGTTTTCTATCTCTATGTTTGAAACAATGCCCCCAGTGAAGTATAAAGTGCTGTTTATTATTTCAAAATAAAAGAATAATTTTTTATACTCCAAGACAGATTCAAGTTACATTACTTGCCTAGCAGATAACTTCAATGATTTGTAGAATAAATACTTAACAAAATTTAGTTAAAAACTTATAAATGGATGAAATTTAAGATTGAGCAATGTATCTAAAGTTAAGGCAAAACAAAATTAAAATCAGCATTGCATCATTATTTCAATGAGTTACAAGAATATGAGATTAAAAAGTTAACATTTCTTTTAGCCAGTCACTGGCATAATTCACCAAACAGCAAAAGTATACACCAACTAATCTAAAACTAATATTTCTTAATATTGAAAAAAAAGGTAAACATGTAGAGTAAATAGTAAACAAATAATGCTACCTGTAAAAAACAAACTAAAAATGTCACAAGCTACCAAAAAATAAGTAAATTATTAAATAAGAGACCAAAGTTATTACTATTAACAATTCAGTGCATGTATTATATAAATAGTTGCATGTGTAAGAGGAGCCTTATCAATTTTCACTACAGACATTTTATGTGCAAGTATTGTTCTTCAACACAGAAATGACTATTTCATCATGCATTTCTTTAGTTGCTGATTAAATATTTTATATTTATCTAGACTACCAATAAGGGCTTGTGAATAAATAATACAGGGTGTTCAGAAAGTCACTGTGCACTTATATATTTATTAACAGACATGCTTCAATATAGAATACAGGAGGTAAATATGAATGACAATTATAAACAATGTTGAAAGTGACCCACCGTTGTCATCAATACAGACTTGATCCTTCTTATTTTGTTTCTAAACACCACTATCAGTTGCTGGCTTGAAATAGACTGAATCAAATATGATTATAAAACTGCACAGTGACTTTCCACACACCCTGTATATCAGTGGCAGAAAACTAATTCCATTTTGACAAAGGATGCTATCCTTTGTGTTAAAACATTGAGTTCTGGATCTATTCTTCATTTTATAGGTTTAGTAGCACCATTAATGTATATTAAGATTTATGCATACATTTTTTCTTGATCACTTATAGACAATACACTATTAGTTTAGATAATATTTGAAACCCAAATTATAAAACTCCTCAGTATTTCCAGTATTTGTACAAATACTGGAAACAACTAGTAAAAGTATCAGAGTATATCTACTAACAAGATTGAGATGCATGTTATCTAGTTTAATTTAGAATTTATTCATAGCTAAAAAAGCATCTAGGTTTTGGAAAACATCTATATTTTTGACAATTCAGTTTATTTTAATTCTAATCAGGTAACAATTTAGTGTATTGAGGTTCTCCTATAACCACTTCTCATAACATTAAACTTGTAAGTCCAAAAATTAAGTGCTATGTACTTTAAGTCTAGCATCCATTTAATTAGTTACATGTATGTTTGTATTTTTGTTGTTTGAAAAAACGTGTTAAGTTTTCTCTCCTTTCAAAAGGGAAATTATTTTAAGGAAGCTGGTGATAGAACTGGGAGATGCTCATTGTGTCAAACAACAAACAGGTTAATCAAAAGACATTTTACCACAAAATATTTATGCAATACAATAAATACATTAAATAATTAGAAAATGATATGTATTTCAAGAGATTATGTATCACAACCACTATGTTGTTTGTTTAATAACTAAACAAAAACAATGAGTAACAGTCTACCAAAAACTCAAAAAAGTTAGTAATTTCTATTAAATATCACTCATTTTATAGAAAATACATTTTATCCTACACAACTAAATCCATTATTTGAAGTACAATTTACTAGATTTTAATTAACAAGACTGAATAGAGTACTTCAAAATACACATTTTGCACAATCACAGTAGAAAGGAAATTCTTTCTATAAACAAATCTTGACATTCATTGAGGATGTTACTGCAAGAGTTGATTAATAAGATACTGTAGGTTTGGTTTATCTTGAATTTCAAAAGCATTTGCTAAGGTCACTCACAAACAACTTAAATTAATGTGGGTGTGTGGGGAAAATGTTATTAAATTAGATAGAAATTTAGCTGGAGAGTAGAAAGCAAAGAATAGTAATAAGTGGTGTTAGATCTGACTGGATCACAGTGACAAGTAGTGTACCTCAGGTGATCACTA